>NC_064922.1:93426205-93729235 GCF_023897955.1 Schistocerca gregaria | reverse complement strand
CCATGTATCAGCAGCTGATTGGCATCCACAGGTACACTTCTGCGAATGGTTCATCCAACAATGTGTCAATCCTCATTTCAGTGCAAATGTTCTCTTTACGTGTGAGGCTTCATTCCAACGTGATCAAATTGTAAATTTTCACAATCGACATGTGTGGCCTGACGAGAATCCGCACGCAATTGTGCAATGACGTCATCAACACAGACTTTCTGAGAAAGTTTGGGCAGGCATTGTTGGTGATGTCTTGATTGGGCCCCATGTTCTTCCACCGACGGTCAATGGAGCATGTTATCATAATTTCATACGGGACCTGTGCTGCTAGAACATGTGCCTTTACAAGTACGACACAACATGTGGTTCATGCACGACGGAGCTCCTGTACATTTCAGTCGAAGTGATCGTACGCTTCTCAACAACAGATTCGGTGACCGAAGAATTGGTAGAGGCGGACCAATTCCATGGCCTCCACGCTCTCCTGACCTGAACCCTCTTGACTTTCATTTATGGGGGCATTTGAAAGCTCTTGTCTACGCAACCACGGTACCAAATGTGGAGACTCTTCGTGCTCGTATTGTGGACGTCTGTGATACAATACGCCATTCTACAGGGCTGCATCAGCGCATCAGGAATTCGATGCGACGGAGGGTGGATGCATGTATCCTCGCTAACGAAGGACATTTTGAACATTTCCTGTAACAAAGTGTTTGAAGTCACGCTGGTACGTTCTGTTGCTGTGTGTTTCCATTCCATGATTAATGTGATTTGAAGAGAAGTAATAAAATGAGTTCTAACATGGAAAGTAAGCTTTTCCGGACACATGTCCACATAACATATTGTCTTTCTTTGTGTGCGAGGAACGTTTCCTGAAAGTTTGGCAGTACCTTTTTGTAACACACTGTATAAACAAGAATGTTAGATGTCAATGATGCATAACTATTGCATTGAGCGTATTATGTGCGAAAATTTGTTAGCTGACAATGTTCAGGATAAGAAATTTGTCCACCAGCTGGTCAAGGTCATTGTTGTTGTTGTTGTCTTCAGTCCTGAGACTGGTTTGATGCAGCTCTCCATGCTACTCTATCCTGTGGAAGCTGCTTCATCTCCCAGTACCTACTGCAACCTACATCCTTCTGAATCTGCTTAGTGTACTCATCTCTCGGTCTCCCTCTACGATTTTTACCCTCCACGCTGCCCTCCAATGCTAAATTTGTGATCCCTTGATGCCTCAAAACATGTCCTACCAACCGATCCCTTCTTGTGCCACATACTTCTCTTCTCCCCAATCCTATTCAATACCTCCTCATTAGTTACGTGATCTATCCACCTTATCTTCAGTATTCTTCTGTAGCACCACATTTCGAAAGCTTCTATTCTCTTCTTGTCCAAACTATTTATCGTCCATGTTTCACTTCCATACATGGCTACACTCCAAACAAATACTTTCAGAAACGACTTCCTGATACATAAATCTATATTCGATGTTAACAAATTTCTCTTCTTCAGAAACGCTTTCCTTGCTTTTGCCAGTCTACATTTTATATCCTCTCTACTTCGACCATCATCAGTTATTTTACTTCCTAAATAGCAAAACTCATCTACTACTTTAAGTGTCTCATTTCCTAATCTAATTCCCTCAGCATCACCCGATTTAATTTGACTACATTCCATTATCCTCGTTTTGCTTTTGTTAATGTTCATCTTATATCTTCCTTTCAAGACACTGTCCATTCCGTTCAACTGCTCTTCCAAGTCCTTTGCCGTCTCTGACAGAATTACAATGTCATCGGCGAACCTCAATGTTTTTACTTCGTCTCCATGAATTTTAATACCTACTCCAAATTTTTCTTTTCTTTCCTTTACTGCTTGCTCAATATACAGATTGAATAACATCGGGGAGAGGCTACAACCCTGTCTCACTCCTTTCCCAACCACTGCTTCCCTTTCATGCCCCTCGACTCTTATTACTGCCATCTGGTTTCTGTACAAATTATAAATAGCCTTTCGCTCCCTGTATTTTACCCCTGCCACCTTTAGAATTTGAAAAAGAGTATTCCAGTCAACATTGTCAAAAGCTTTCTCTAAGTCTACAAATGCTAGAAACGTAGGTTTGCCTTTTCTTAATCTTTCTTCTAAGATAAGTCGTAAGGTCAGTATTGCCTCACGTGTTCCAACATTTCGACGGAATCCAAACTGATCCTCCCCGAGGTCTGCATCTACCAGTTTTTCCATTCGTCTGTAAAGAATTCGCGTTAGTATTTTGCAGCCGTGGCTTATTAAACTGATAGTTCGGTAATTTTCACATCTGTCAGCACCTGCTTTCTTTGGGATTGGAATTATTATATTTTTCTTCAGTTTTAATCTACAGGTCATAACCAATAGATTGTGGTCAGAGTCCACATCTGCCCCTGGAAATGTCTTACAACTTAAAACCTGGTTCCTAAATCTCTGTCTTACCATTATATAATCTATCTGATACCTTTTAGTATTTCCAGGCTTCTTCCATGTATACAGCCTTTTTTTATGATTCTTAAACCAAGTGTTACCTATGACTAAGTTGTGCTCTGTGCAAAATTCTACTAGGCGGCTTCCTCTTTCATTTCTTAGCCCCAATCCATATTCACCTACTATGTTTCCTTCTCTCCCTTTTCCTACACTCGAATTCCAGTCACCCATTACTATTAAATTTTCGTCTCCCTTCACTATCTGAATAATTTCTTTTATTTCATCGTACATTTCTTCAATTTCTTCATCATCTGCAGAGCTAGTTGGCATATAAACTTGTACTACTGTAGTAGGTGTGGGCTTCGTATCTATCTTGGCCACAATAATGCGTTCACTATGCTGTTTGTAGTAGCTTACCCGCATTCCTATTTTCCTATTCATTATTAAACCTACTCCTGCATTACCCCTATTTGATTTTGTGTTTATAACCCTGTAGTCACCTGACCAGAAGTCTTGTTCCTCCTGCCACCGAACTTCACTAATTCCCACTATATCTAACTTTAACCTATCCATTTCCCTTTTTAAATTTTCTAACCTACCTGCCCGATTAAGGGATCTGACATTCCACGCTCCGATCCGTAGAACGCCAGTTTTCTTTCTCCTGATAACGACATCCTCTTGAGTAGTCCCCGCCCGGAGATCCGTATGGGGGACTATTTTACCTCCGGAATATTTGACCCAAGACGACGCCATCATCATTTAATCATACAGTAAAGCTGCACGTCCTCGGGAAAAATTACGGCTGTAGTTTCCCCTTGCTTTCAGCCGTTCGCAGTACCAGCACAGCAAGGCCGTTTTGGTTAATGTTGCAAGGCCAGATCAGTCAATCATCCAGACTGTTGCCCCTGCAACTACTGAAAAGGCTGCTGCCCCTCTTCAGGAACCACACGTTTGTCTGGCCTCTCAACAGATACCCCTCCGTTGTGGTTGCACCTACGGCACGGCTATCTGTATCGCTGAGGCACGCAAGCCTCCCCACCAACGGCAAGGTCCATGGTTCATGTGGGGTCAAGGTCATTATCAGTTTAATACAAAAAAATATTTACATGTGAGTTTTTTCCAATAACTTGGAGTTTCAAATATTCTGTTCAACCTAATTTTACAATGAACTTATATTTGATCTCTTGCGTTTGTTTCTATGAAAATGAGGTTAGCAAACAGTATAGAAAATTACTGAAAGCGAAATTTGTAGTGTGAGGAGCTTCTGAGAATACGTTGTCTTGTCCGTTTCACTCAACTGACAACTGTCCAGCAACTGATTTCGTTATCTTTTACATATCTTCCTGTTCTAATGTGGGTGAATATTTCGCACATTATCCTGAATTACTGCTGTAACGAGTCCATTTTCGTATATACTCTTTACACCTCCGCCCTCTAATTCTGGTCATCCTATGGCAGCCCTTCTACTTTCTTCTTAGTTGCTCTAATACATTATCATCTGCATTTTGCGGTTCCATCATGTTTTACCATTCTCCTTCATGCTTCCATCCTCACCATCTGAAGAATTTCTATGGTCCACGTTACACTTTCAGACAACTATATATTGCTGCAAGACGTAATATACCACCAAATCATGTTATGTGGCACGAATAATTTCCTGTTGCTAATGGACACTTTCGTGAACAATATTTGCCAGCTCTTCGTCATTGACTCAATTGGACACAATAATTGAGGAGAGAAACTATCGTTCTAGAAACTTTTTGTAATAAAATCTTAGACAACTAAGTAAAATTTGAAATCGCTGGGTAAATTACCAAAAAATTTAATTACAATGTTGTGCATCCTTTTTTGTGCTAACACAACTTTTATGTCATATTCCCGTTCTAAAAACACGAATTCTTCGCTTCTCTTGCTGTCTTTGTGCCACACTGTCTTTATTTCTATTTCGCTGGTTCTAACACGTTTCCTCTGCCCTTGTTCGTTTTTAAAACAGTTTCTTCCCTAACCTATTTGTTCGTTTCTTGAAACACTTCACTCAGTTAGTTAGTTAGTTAGTTTCAAGTTCCATGGATCATTTGCAATGCAAACCGTACCCATGTGAAACGAGTCATTTTTCATTCACATCACAGATTAACCTGTAAATATAGCTACATGCTCAACATTTATCAGTTTGCATTATTATTATTATTATTATTATTATTATTATTATTATTATTATTAAATGTAAGATTGTTATTTCTATCCACCATATTTTACACTTTACAGTAATAGAAATTCTTCCTAGGAATAAGAGGAGTTATCAAGGAGAAACTTTCGTTCTAGAAACTTTTTCAGTTTGTAATAAAATCTTAGACAACTAAGTAAAATTTGAAATCACTGGGTAAGTTACCAAAAATTTTAGTTGCAATGTTGTCCACCCTTTTTTGTGATAACTCAACTTTAATGTGGAATAAAGAATGTCATATTTGTTCTGGTATTGTAATTTGTTCCTTTTGAACTGCACTGGATTATTTATAACCAACTTCATGAGGTAATAAATATACTGTGAAGAAGTAGTCAGAACGCCCAACTCCTTAAACAGATGTCAACAAGATGATTACGGGTCAGCACTATACATTATTCTTGCACGACATTTTTGAGCGATGAAGACTTTCTTCCTTAATGATGAGTTATACCAGAACATTATTCCATAGAGGTCATTGAATGAAAATACATGTAATGTCAACTTACTGTTTTGTTTCTCCCTAAGATTTGCAATGATTCTAAATGTGTTTACATGGACTAGGTTTTTTCAGGAGCAACGAAATGTGCTTTTGCAGTTTAAATTGACGTTAGCTTGGACACCTAAGAATACTGAAGTTTCCAACCTACTTATTATTTCCCCACTATGTGCCTTACCCTCATCATTGATATAGTATCCCTAGATGTTCAGAACTGAGTATGTGTCTTTTTATAATAGAGGGTAAGCCTATCGGCAGAAAAACAATGATGCTTTTAAGAATCTTGTTTACCATCTCATTTGTTAAGATATGTACGCTTGGAACGATTACCATACTAGTGTCATCCACAAAAATAACCAATTCCACTTGCTGTATATTAGACGAAAAATCGTTTACATATATGTGGAACCATAGCAGACCTAAGATTGAGCATTGGGAGACTCCCTATGTGATTATTTTGAAAAGTTTTTGTAATGTTCAATTACTGCAGGATCTCTACTTGTCCTTCCCAACAGATAAATTTCCATTTTCCTTTCACAAAATGCTTAAATTCCTCCAGTGATACATGTTTTTTATACGCTTGTTAATGTTCTTTCTGATTTGCTTATGTTGAAAGCTGTCTTCTGATTCTGATATAAATTTGTAATTCCATAAATTAAATTTTAAGTCAACATTTGGCTAATTATAAATTTCATCCCATGTCATAGCTTGTAAACCATTCTCAAAAATGTTTGTCCTAGAGTCATTAATTACTCTAATTGGTATCGACTTAGACGTCTTATACAGTAAGGTAGTGTCTTATTTATCCTGAGTAACTGTGCATCATGAACTGAGAGAAAATTTATTATTAGTTATGCAACTATTGCCTTGCTTTGAGCTTCATCAAAGGAAACATTGTCAATATGAATCCCTCTATCTTCTTAAACTATTTTCAAACAATTATATAAATTTATCATAGAATAAATTAAATTTTGTGTTAGCATTTAGTTCATTATAAATTTCATCCCATGTTTTTTTCTCGCAAAGCATTCTTAAAAACATTTGTTCTTTAATCATTAATTATTCTGATTTTCAATGAGGAGAGGCACTGTCGTTTTTGTTCTAACTAACTGTGCACCATGATCAGAGACAGCATTGTTAGTGAGTGTACAGTTATTTTCTTGCATTCAGCTTCATCAAAGAAAATACCATTAGTTGGGGTGCTACTTTTATCCAGCCATGTTGGAAAGTTAGTCACTGAGATCACACTGTAAGACCAAATATGGTTTCCACATCATATGTTTTATCAGAACCCTTTAGTAAGCTCATGTTGAAGTCACCGCAAACCGTTAACGGCTTTCTGCTGTCGGGCAGATAGCATAATAAGAGTTCCAAATTCCTCATAAACGATTCAAAATATCCCAATGGAGGATCTACATATAGTAAACAAGTAATTATGTAATGAGATTAATTTTTCCCTTTGAGCAATAGAAACTCAGTAAGAGAATTGGAAGTCAAAACTTATCTGAACTGAGAAATTGATGCTCTACATCCCCATATTTTTCTCACTGCAAGATTTAGCAACATAAATATTGCAGATTTGTGCCATGTAACTAGTAACTCTGCCTTTAACATCTTATTTCATAGTTCGCTGACGATGGGAAGGCATGTGGGTGAACTTTGTTCGTAAAAGAACGTGCTACATTTTTCTGCGAGGGAAATACTCACAACAGAATTTTCAGATTAATGGCAAAACAAATATCGTGACCTAAACTATCAGTTTGTATAGTAAGTTATTCTAACGCGAAGCGACTCTGCGAATGTGCATGCATGAAAATTAGCCATGCCACGTATGAAACGCAGTAGACATTACGCCAGAAGAAGTCCAAAATAGTTTAAAGAGCTTAATATCTGACTATATCAAGACATAAATATCAGAAACATTATATACGTTTTTAAACACAAGTGCCTTATTAAGGACAGTGGTACTGTCATGCTCAAAACTACCCGAACGACATGAATCGCGTTTCGCTTGATTTATATGCAATCTCCATAACGGAACTGTCTTGCATATCCTCTGTTGTCTTTTAGATACAGTTGTTTGACTAAATAAAATGGTTATTACAAGAGGCCTCAAAAAATAACTGCCCTTAATGGGTATCAATCCACATACAAATTAATATTACGGTAACGCAAGTATCAGAAAACACGTTATTAGAGATGACACAGCCATTACGCTTGCAAACTCAAATTTATTACAGTAAATAACATTTAAAAAAGGAAAATTCAACTTGAAATTATATTACGGACATTTTTGTACTGGAATGGGACTGAAGTCTCCAATCCAGCAATTGTTCTTCATGTTAAGTGACAACGAAAAATTTTAAACATGGTTTAGGTCAAAAGTAACAAGTGTGTGCAGGTTTGAATTTGAAATGACATGGCATAAAGTTTTGTGGTGGATTGGGATTCGAACCCAGTTGATACTGAATTGTTAATCGAGCACAATCAAATATTAGATCTGAAATCTTTTCAACAGTAGCAAGACGACTAAAACTGAAATATCGAGGTGAATAACTTTTGACTTACCGGGATTCGAAACCAGTACCCCTTTTAGTGTTATACAGTCATGGACACGCGTTACAAAACATTTTATTTCACCATTTGTGAGATGTACAGGTATCTGAACTGGAAATAACATGACGAAAAGTTGTGTGCTGATTGGAAGCCGAGCCCTGCAAATATCTTCGTTTCGACTACACACGAAGAGGCATTGACTATGAAATACTTTTTCACCAAACTAAGCGACGATGATTGTATATGAAATTAATATGACGAATCGTTCTGATTGCGAGTCGAAACCGGCACCAATTAATAATGTTGAAAAGCACGGAGAGACGTTGACAGCTATAATTGTCACCTGCAGGCTGGTGTGGGCGTACTGCAGCTTGAAACGTCGTGATGGAAACTTTTTTGCGAGACCAGGTGTCGAACCCAGATATGCGCCTTTCGGAGAGACTTTGAGAACTTAGAAATCCAGGGGAAGCACTGAAACGTTGGAACTTTAACATCTCAAAAGGGTGAAGCCTGACGAAGGGAGGGATGTGAGTTCGAATCCCAGTCCCAGACCAATATTTTCAACATCTCGGGTTCAAACACCGTAATAAATAATTGCCCTGCGATCTTACATGACGATTCGTTCATTAATAATAATAAATCTCGTATAAGGAAGCTTACTGATAACAGAAAAGCTATGTAGCGTGACTTCAGCCTCTATTACGTCTCCAACAATTACCGACTCTCCACCAGTAGACGGAGCGAGGTGGCGCAGTGGTCAGCAAACTGGATTCGCTTTCGGGAGGACGGCGGTTCAGTCCTGCGTCCGACCACCCTGATTTAATTTTCCGTGATTTTCCAAAATCGCTCCAGGCAAATGCTGGGACGGTTCCTTTCAAAGGGCACGGCCGACTTCCTTCCCCATCCTTCCCTAATCCGATGAGACCGGTGACCTTGCTGTCTGGTCTCCTCCCCGAAACAACCCAATCAAACTCCACCAGTATGTAGCGACCGGTCGTCGCGTTTAATGTGGATATGGAAGCACGGTGCAACACTGCACTGCTCAGCCGGCCTTACCACAGGTGAAGTGGGTCTGTTTTTGCTTGTTAAAAATGGTTGCCTGATGTGTGAATCCCACCCAGACCTTAAGCATACAGAGAATGTTCATACAAAACACCAAGCATTTGTTCCCGTTTGCGTCGTAAGGAAGGGTGCTCCACGCTGAAAGAGAGTTCTGATTCTCTGTAGGTTTATTGCCACTTGTTCGACACATTCATTACCTTGTTCGTCCACATCGATATTCATTATCTGCATTGACAACCTTCGGCGATGTGGCCGAGCGGTTCTAGGCGCTTCAGTCCGGAACCGAGCTGCTGCTACGGTCGCAGGTTCGAATCCTGTCTCGGGCATGGACGTGTGTCGTGTCTTTACGTTAGTTAGGTTTAAGTAATTCAAAGTTCTAGGGGACTGATGACCTCAGATGTTAACTCCCATAGTGCTTACAGCACATTTTATTTGCATTGACAACCGAAACTTGCATTTGACTTGATTCTATAATCTTTGGAATGAAATCACATAACTATCAGTTGTACATAATGTCAACACGGTAGTATGCGGAAATTTTTGCTGGAAGTGTTGCTTTCCGTCTGTGATTCTGTGCTGATGCATGTGTTTATAGTCTATTCAAAAATATGCCAGAGTGTAAACGCAAAAACCAGATCTCAAGTACATTCTCACCCAATGTTTTAAACCAAATTTCGTGTCATGTAACTGAGTAGGTAAGGGCGTTGTGACCTTTTGTCATGCAGCACATTATTTGAGGAGTACTGACATATGTAATCCACCTGGGCAAAATTTACCAAAAACGACAGTACAAGTGGGAGGATGACCACGCTCTGATGGTTCTGTACAAATTACTTTTTTATATAGATAATAATAATTTAGTGTGGCTCAGTGGCGTGGTGCAAGTCTTCGTATTCAAGGCCACCAGAGCGACTACCGTGTCCCTAACCTGCTTCCGTTATCGAACCGGGTAAAGGCAACCTATATTTTTACGCGGAATCTGAACCGCGTGTTGTTTCTCACGATTCCTCACATCGTTGAGATGTGAAGACTAGGTTAAAACGATGAATGAGAAATTGGTGGTCCGATCGAGAAACGATAACGACCTCTCGGTTTCTGCGCTATACCTGCACAGCGCCAGGCCCCAGGACCGAGCTCTGATTTCATCGATAGGATTTGACGAGTGAGTTTGCAAGTAACGATATATGTGACATGTGTGTCGTATCGTTTGACTACATTGACTTAGAACCTTAAATTATTTACATCGCAAAGGGATCGTTTACCACAGTATAGCCATTCTTGAGAACGGACAGACAGACGAACAACAAATGACAAAAAAATCAATTTTATGAAATAACGTAAAACCTACATCAGAATAGTCGGACGTGGATTCGAACCACTGCACATGAACTCCGAAACCACCAAATAATACACACAGACAGATTCACAGACATAATCAGAAAACGTCGATTAATATTCTTTGGGCACATACACAGAATGAACAAAACCAGACTCAAAAAGAGGTTTTCTTGATGTAGCTAGCAGCTCACTCAAAAAACACCCAACTGATTTCATGAAATAGAAGAAGACCTAAAACAAGCAAAAATCAGTAAAGAAATTATAGATGAAAGAGACAAATTCAGATACAAAATTATGAACACGAAATCTGAAGTAAAAGAAAGGAAGTGACCAGGGAAAATATGGACAGAACAAAGGAACACAAACACAGAATGGAGAGCTTTCGGGAAGAGAAAAAGAAGAAGAATATATGAGGAAAGGGAAATAATTAATAATCATGTAAAATTCAAGTTCAGTCGCAGTCATAGCGGCAAAAATGGGCAATAATAATAACAAATAATGGTTTGTGCTAAAAAAAGAAAAACAGAATCGTAGGCCAGTGTTAGTCCTCAAAGTATAATGTAATGCATGTAGTGTTACAAAGATGATGTTCTGTGTTAAAAAGTGCATCCCATAGGTGTGTCCATCGCAGTTGGCAGCTGTCTCAGCAACTGTTGCGCCTTGAGATCGCAATATACGAAAAACGACCGACACTAAGTTCAGTACGAGCTTGCCCAGAAACTCACGCCTTACCAGGACGTTATGCGCTTTTGTGCCTGATCTGGTGTGTATCTAGTGAAGTCCTGAGCAAGAAACATTTCGGAAAATCCTCGAAAATATACAAACAACGCTTTGAGAATAGATCCAAACAGAAACCCAAGTAACAAATTATTCAGTGCCACACATTGACAGTTGAAAATATTCTCTTAGGATTTAAATGTTGGGTACAACGCGCATACATAAGCTCTGTAATCTAAGATATTGTTGTCGCGCTTCGCAGCGCACGTATTAATTAGTGGCAGTTTGAAAGCCAGTGTAGGACCCCGCCTGATATGGTGTGCACGTGTGTTGTGCGAGGGGTCGTCGCCGACCTGCCGTACAACCGTGTCCGCCAGCAGCGACACAGGATTTGGTATTGAGTTGATATTTTTTATAATTTGCAGCGCGCTTATTGATCTAAAGAAAAGGGTTTGTGTATGTGCGTAGCAGCAGACGGTAATTTTGATAATGATATGAGTTGAATTCTTAAGGGAAACCATTTTTAGGCGAATAGGTTAAGTATTGATTTTTGTCATTGATTTCTTTTGTAATTGTCAGGGAATTGTTTCACTATATATTTAATTGAGAAGTATTCCAATCTGTCTCAAGAGTTTGATTAATTTGTAATGTTGGTTTAATGGCACTGGAAGCAGATTTACATACGAAGCGATTGCTCAGAGAACTTCTAGAGTTTTGTTAACTGAATGAAAAAGAATCGCTTTCAGAACATAGTTTTTGAAAAAATGAATTACTTGTTTGGGTTATCATTTATTTAGTTTAGATTTGACCAAACCCTTTGTCTTGAATTATACGTAGTTGTAGTAAGCAGCAGCAGCCGCAGCAATAGCAGGAGCCCCCATATAGGTCATGAATTGCACTCAGCATCAATAAGTTTTTTTTATGTTTTTGTTAAATAATGGAATGCAGCAGATCAAGCAGTGGCAGGATAAAGACCAAGTAAGTTATTTGTTGCGCACAGTACCAATAAAAAAAATATAGTTCAGGCAACCTCTGTAATAGTAAAGTTAACAAGAGTACAAGCACGAGATTTTCAGTAGAAAACACGAGATAAGAAGATAGAGCTCGCGACATTCTCTTGGCGACACTGCCAGGATACGTTTCTTTTTCTTTTTCTTTTGGATGAGTCGTAGTTAGATATGCTTTGTCTTTTTACTGCCAACTGCAAGCTTACGCAACAGTAATCATTAGTGGCGGTACAGCATTTTGATTGCCTGCGCACTGCTTTGTATTAACACAAAATTTTATTTCAGTAGTTTTGTCTTTGAAATTGTTGGTGCATTGCGTAATAGTTAATTGAAGAGTGGTATTTTTAGGATAGCGATGTATTTTAGTGACAAGTTTTCGTTCGTATTGCGACAATGATGATGCGAGCACAAATGAAAATGCAAAAGAATGCAGATGCTGCTGCAAACGCGGTTCTCAACATGAATATAGAAGCAGTTTCAAACGCAGTTTCCGAAAATTCGGAACAGAGAGTAGAAAATTCTTGTGAGAAAATGAGATTCGGGAATTTTCGAACAATACTGCGGAGAATCAGAATGTAGGCGATCACTTGCCAACAATGCGTGATGAACAACTGTGTGCTACAGGCAACTTAGGACATGAATATACAGTGACGCAAACCGAACTCATTAAGAGAAGTTCCAGCGTTGCTTCCGCCTCAAAAGTGCAGAGTAATTTTGTTTTCCCCACTTTCGGTGGAAATTCAGGTCTCGTTGCCACTCCGATAGAGCGGAGTACTTTTGCCTTTCCTTCTGTTAGTGGAAATGCAGGTACTGCCAAAGAAGAGTAACGCTGGACTCCCTGCCTCCAGTAATGATGTTTTACAATAATTACTGAATAAACTCACTGAATTTAATGACAGAAAGGAGAGTAAACTCACTGAATTTAACAACTATAATGCAAAGAATTTCAAATCGCTTCAGAACGAAATTAACGACAATCTCACATTGTTTAGGGGTGAGGTGAATGACAGTTTAAATCGTAAATTTGAAGAAATTACCAGTCAGTTGAACAGTCAGGTACGTGAAGAATTCAAATCAGATATTATGTACAAAATGTTGATATTGTTGAAGTGAAACGACAGACGTCACAACAAGAACTGCAAGTAGAGGAATTAGCGAAAAATGTCGAGTCATTGCAATTAGAGACCACCAATGACGTTCAAAGATAGAAACTAAGATAACGACAGTAGCTAAACAGGTAGATTAATTATCCCTGAAAGTGACGGAACTGACTAGCGGGTTAGATAAGAGGTCATATGACACTCAGCCGGTACCGATCGCGCACACCGCCGAATTTCAGTCTCCGCAACGTTTTAAACAAGGGCAGATGACAATTAATCAGCAAAACAAACATGACGTGAAAATATACAGGAACAGCATGCCAGCATCGAAGAAAAGATCGATCGCAGCAATGACACCGGTAGATCCGATAATTACCAAACTGGTAACGACAATGAGCGCGTTAATTATGGAAAAGCTGACCACTTTTCTCGTGAATATGACACGTTTGCGGGGCGTAATGAAGGTGTGGTGTCACCGCCAGACACCACACTTGCTAGGTGGTAGCCTTTAAATCGGCCGCGGTCCGGCAGTATACGTCGGAACCGCGTGTCGCCACTATCAGTGTTTGCAGACCGAGCCCGGCCACACGGCTGGTCTAGAGAAACTTCCTAGCACTCGCCCCAGTTGTACAGCCGACTTTGCTAGCGATGGTTCACTGGCTTCTACGCTCTCATTTGCCGAGACGATAGTTAGCATAGCCGTTAGCTACGTTATTTGCTACGACCTAGCAAGGCGCCAGTATCCGTACTATTGATATTGTGAATCATGTACCATAAAGAGCGACGTTCTCCATGAATGGGTTAAAGTTAAGTATTCCACCAGCTACGTCCGTTTTTCTAAATTCTAATTCCCTTGTCATGTTCCAGACCTGACGCCAGCCTGCGTGAGCTGAGACGCGTGCATTTCGGCCTCCTTTAGAAAAGCACGGTTGGCTCTCCTGCCAACCACAACAGAAGAAAACGTGAGTCATGCTGTAAAAGAAAACTCATCCCCTAAGAAAAATGACGTGTTTGACTATAAGCATTTTCTCACAGTTGGGAAATTAAAATTTTTTCGGAATGATAGTCACGAAATCCACCCTCGAGAGTGGTTACAACAATTTGACTATTCTTTACCACCAACATGGCCAATTGGCCACAAACTGGAATTCATTTGCAGTTATGTTGAAGGAGAGCCTGCAACAAGAATGTGCTCAATGGTACGTGAATGGCACACACATGGTGATTTTTATCACACATTCTTATCTGCTTACTGGTCAGAGACTACATAAGATCTTGTAAAACATTACATCATTATGCTGCAAAGTTATGAGCAGTCGAAATTTTCAACTTCAGTGCAATATTTTGAAAACACGATGCGCATGAACAGATGTTTAACGAATCCATACAGTCAGTTGGAATTAATTCGTATTTGTTTGACAAAACTGCCGATCAGTTTACGCCACATAATTTTGGCAGATAGGTGCAAAGATGACTTGGAGGCATTCAAAGCTCTTTTGCAAGAATTAGAATTTGACAACTATGAAAACACACAAAGAGATAATAGTAATCAGTATTGGGAAAATAATAACCCTGGGCGTGAGCGTAAACACGTATGGGAGTCGGACGAACCTCACGAGTACAGGGCGGAAGAAGATAGGCGCGATATGCGGCATCAACCGTATAACACAATCATAGACGCCAGAGAAATGATTTTTATGATCATAGCAACTCTCAGCACAGTGATAGAGATAGCGGACTGCGAGAGCAAAGGCGTTGTGGAAATGAAAATTATTTTGGAAGGAATGGTCGCGGTAGAGACAACCGAAATTGGCGCGAACACGAAAATTACAATTCAGAACGCGGTGCTCATGCAGAATACAGAGCATCGAGCCCACGTGATAATTATGGTCATAAAATTATGGGCGGCCGCGGTGGTCTCGCGGTTCTAGGCGCGCAGTCCGGAACCGTGCGACTGCTACGGTCGCAGATTCGAATCCTGCCTCGGGCATGGATGTGTGTGATGTCCTTAGGTTAGTTAGGTTTAAGTAGTTCTAAATTCTAGGGGGCTAATGACCACAGCAGTTGAGTCCCATAGTGCTCAGAGCCATTTGAACCATTTTTTAAAATTATGAGAACCAAAACAGTTATGATGAGGGGACAAATCAAAATCGGCAGGATCACAGAAATTCCAATTTACAGCGTGGCGACAATGTAGAAATCAGACCACCCAACCCAGGTACAGTCGCACTGGATATGACGCGTTTAATACTTGACATTCTCAACAACATACATCACAAACGAGACAAGTTTTCAGTATTAATTAATCATTTTCGGCGCTCTGGAGACAAACTGTAGGTATATAGACAGAGACAGACAGACAATTTCACAGAGTTTCGCACTCAAGTTACCATGTAGTCACGACTTATTTCCTTACTCGAACGAAAGGTCTTTCACACAAATATTTCGATAGAAACAGTGTAGCACTTTTGCAACCTCATAGTCTTGGAAAATCTGTCTGAGAAAAGCAATGTAGACGTCCCAGACGTTTTATCGTAAAAATATTTGTAATTAAAACCGAACTTACCTTGCAGATCAATCAGTTGTATCTGCACATGCGTAGGAGAGGTTTCAACTGAAACGACGAACAATCTCGAAAAGAGTTCAAAAACAGATGTGAGATTGACAGCGTCCTCAAAACCTTTGTAAAACTATCGTCTTACTTCACCCACAAGGAATTCTTCAAACCTTGCACTTCCCTTAACGTCAGTGACCTTAAGGAATTGGATTACCTTTGTCCGAATGCATCCCTTCTACAACGCGTTTTTCTTTTTATATGCATCCCCCATCAGAAGTCACTTGGCAATGTGCAATCAAGCCCACTTAAAATGCGACGTCTACAGTCCATTCTGGATGCTCTAGTTTCCATTCCTGCACTCCTTTTTCCTTCATAAATTCAACAATAGTGAGTTTTAAATCGAATTATCGTTCCGCGAATGCCCCTCGACTTAACCAAGGTACTCTGCAGTCATGTATTAAGTCACCATACTCTCCGTTCATTTTAGTCGAAAACTGTTGCAATTGAAAATGTAATAATGGGTGTGATCTCAGAAATTTTACTATTCATTCCACCAATTTCATCAAGTGCTCCATGCCTGCAAAGTTAGGACGGGGAGCTTTTTATTGTGTAGAACATTGAATACCACCTGTCAAACGTTATAATTTTTTGCTCTTTCATAGCCACCGAAAAGCTTAAATTCTTTCTTCATGGTACCACAATGAAGAGCCATAAAAACTGGCACACCTGCTGAATACCGCGTAGGGCTCCCACGAGCTTGCACCAAGTGCCTCAGCACCACGTGGCTTGGACTCGACTAATGTCTGAAGCAATGCTGCAGGAAATTGACACCACGAATCCTGCTGGGCTGTCCATGAATCCGTAAGAGTACGAGTAGGTGAAGATCTTTTCTGTACACCATGTTGCAAGGCATCCCAGATATAATCAACAATGTTCATGTCTGTGGAGTTTGGTGGTGTCCCATCGCTCGTGCGCCGACTGCAACACCACGTCCAAACTAACTTAAATCTTGCTAGCTTGCTACTCGAGCGGCACTAACCGATGTAACAACTGCGCCAGAAACTTGTTGTCTTACACAAGCGTTGCCGACCGCAGCGCCCTCTTCCACCTGCTTACATATCTCTGTATTTGAATACGCATGCCTATACCAGTTTCTTTGGTGTTTCAGTGTATTATGTAAATTGAAGGGGCAGGGGGAGAAATGAAAGGAAAGGGCAGGAATTCATGGTGTCAACTACATCGAGGCTTTATGGAAAGTCAGCAGCAGCGACTGAAAGTGTCTGCCGCACCGGGATTCGAACCCAAGATCTGCTTACTAAGCAGTTGCGTCACCCTGAAACGTTATTTATCGCAATTGCGCGGCCTACTTCGGTACACCCCTCCGCTGACTCACATTCCCACATAGTGCCACTTGTACGCAGTTCCCATCCATGTCATCGTTGCTCACTACTTTAAGATTCTCGCAGGAGATCCAACTTGATTGTGCATTCACACTACAGGATCTGGATTCGTAGCTGATGAAGGCGAATCAGTTATACCAAGGCGTGGTGTCTGTTCTTTCGAACAGGTCACAGCAACTGCTGCCATTACTATCACTGGCAGACAATGACTTTAATCCCCATTTTTGTAACTATGATTTTAATCTAATACATCAGATTTCCTTAAGAATGCTACCAGTGGCATCACCTCTAAGATATTGCAACACGAAGGAAAAGGCAATATAACACTGATTGCAAAAGAAGAACATCTGAAAAGGTATTTCGTAAGCTGTGAATAACACACAGCTTCAGATCATAAAACCAAATAGTGTCCAAAGAACAGCACTCAAAAAGCAGTGAAGAGAAAAAAACAAGTGAATGAGTACTGTGCAAATTCTGTAATGGTAGATAATGTGGGACACTAATTGTTAATGATCAAATAAAGTAACGAAAAACGGTATATTAATACAGATGAACTGTAATTTACTTTGGCAACATTACAACAAAATACTCATGACAAACGGCATCGAACCCTCACGAATTAGCAAGATATTTTACACTTTCAGCAAAAAAACCGTCTATGACGGTCACACTGAAGTAGCGTTACAGAACTACCATAAAAGTGAGAAAACGTAGAAATATGGGAGGACACATAACGAAATACAATTAACGAACTATTAAGTGCCCCAATTAAGTCACCACAATTGTTATTTCATAAAAAAACTAAAAAATTATCACTGCAGAAACAGAAAAAGCAGCAATAATAAGTGCGCAAACGAGTAACTTTTTCACTTGTAGAGGCTAGTGAATCAAGTCAGCAAAAAAACTTATGATGGAGAAGTTTTTTAAAGATTTATTTACTGATTGCCGATCTGTAACTTTGTCACAGAAAAGGTAAAAATCGTGCCTCCAGCGAGTTCGCAATTTAATAACCGAGAACGGTTCTTGTATCAGCATGGAATGAGTTTCCTGCGTTCAGAATCATAAATTTTGTACGTCATCTCTTAAGAGACATTTAATGAAAATGACAGGAAAATATCAAGTCATTATAAAATAGTAAGTCTCTGCCATTCCAGAAAGTAAGTCAAATGGCTCAAATGGCTCTGAGCACTATGGGACTTAACATCTACGGTCATCAGTCCCCTAGAACCTAGAAATACTTAAACCTAACTAACCTAAGGACATCACACAACACCCAGCCATCACGAGGCAGAGAAAATCCCTGACCCCGCCGGGAATCGAACCCGGGAACCCGGTCGTGGGAAGCGAGAACGCTACCGCAAGACCACGAGATGCGGGCGAATTAAGTCGAAAGTCACGTTGTTACAAATATATTCTGGGATGATGTTATATGTCTACCTAGTAGACGGAAAAATGTTTCCACAGATAAGCTGTATCTCGCGCTTCTCCTACTTGATTTTGAAAGACACAGAGCAGCCAGCCGCCTAGAACCACATGAAAAGGCAGATGAATTTTATTTGCATTTACGTAACTAGGACTCGATGATTAATAATACTTATGAATAATTTTGAGATTCACTGACTACAGCCTAAGCACCATAAATTAACATTACGGAAAACATTAACATTATGGAAAATTACGTGAGTGGCCTAATTCCCAATAGCTGTTACAGTTATTGTTTTCGGTTTTATTTTCGCTGCAAACTGAAAAGTGGATTTGCCGGACACAATTCAACAGCAGCTGTTTGTAGCGGCGCTGTGACATATATTTAATCTTTGACAGGGAAAAAGCTGATAAATGATATCTTAACTGCATCGACACCCCATCTCCCCACACATTACACACGTGCCATATCGTGGTTAGTAAATAAATTATTTGCACTGTCTAAGGCTTAATACTGACAGCTTTGGTGATAGATAAACAAGGTCCTTAGATAGCACGTAAGACACTGAACTGAACTGACAGAATACTGAACCACATAAATCTAAATAAGGCATTTGGAGTAGACGATATTTCCTCATAACTGTTGCGATCATCGAGAGAAAATACCATGAAAAAGCCATATCAGCGGGTATGCAAGATACATGATACAGGAAAAATACCCTCAGACATCAAGAATAACATAAGAATTCCAGGAGGAAAGATGACAGTTGCTGACAGGTCAGGCTATTACCGAAGCTCTGGTCTGATAAATAATGGTTGCAAATTACTGGCACAAATAATTTACTGACATGCTAAAAAAAACTAATGGAAGCCGGGCTCAGGGAAGATGAATTTGGATTCTAGTGAAATGTAGGTAAACGTGAGGCAATACTATCTTAGAAAGTACGTTAAATAATGGCTAACTTATGTTCCGGATTTTGCGAAAAGAAATTATGAAGGTAGCAGGGATCAAATCTGCAATTTGTATAAAAACCAGACTGTGGTTGAAGGACATAAAGAGTAGTAGTTGTTGAGGAGGCAGTGAGGGAATGTTGTACTCTATTCCTGATGTTATTCAATATGTGCGTTGAACAACTAGTCAAGGATGTTGTTGTTGTTGTGGTCTTCAGTCCTGAGACTGGTTTGATGCAGCTCTCCATGCTACTCTATCCTGTGCAAGCTTCATCATCTCCCAGTACCTACTGCAACCTACATCCTTCTGAATCTGCTCAGTGTATTCATCTCTTGGTCTCCCTCTACGATTTTTACCCTCCACGCTGCCCTCCAATACTAAATTGGTGATCCCTTGATGTCTCAGAACATGTCCTACCAACCGATCCCTTCTTCTGATCAAGTTGTGCCACAAACTTCTCTTCTCCCCAATCCTATTCAACACTTCCTCATTAGTTATGTGATCTACCCATCTAATCTTCAGCATTCTTCTGTAGAACCACATTTCGAAAGCTTCTATTTTCTTCTTGTCCAAACTATTTATCGTCCATGTTTCACTTCCATACATGGCTACACTCCATACAAATACTTTCAGAAATGACTTCCTGACACTTGAAATCTATACTCGATGTTAACAAATTTCTCTTCTTCAGAAACGCCTTCCTTGCCATTGCCAGTCTACATTTTATATCCTCTCTACTTCGACCAGCATCAGCTATTTTGCTCCCCAAATAGCAAAACTCCTTTACTACTTTAAGTGTCTCACTTCCAAATCTAATTACCTCAGCATCACCCGACTTAATTCGACTACATTCCATTATCCTCGTTTGCTTTTGTTGATGTTCATCTTATATCCTCCTTTCAAGACACTATCAATTCCGTTCAATACCCTAACATTTGACACCTTTTGGAGGTTATTTTGCTTCTAATGCTATTAAACGTAATGTAGATGCGGTGAAATGAAATACACAGCGCTAAATCTACCGCCTGTACTTCATTGCTACTCCTCTATACTCTGTGAAACTTGGCCTCAGGGCCGCGAGCACACTTTCGGTTGTGCACTTTTTAAGAAGCTTCTACACATGCACTGCTGGCGTGACGTAATTGCCTTAAAGGCCAGATACGCAGTGATACGCACTGTTCACAGTTCACAGCGCGCACTGCTAGCCCTTACCACTCACCTTAAAGTTTACGTTAATACGACCAGGTAGCATCCCACTGCAGTAGACTTTTATCCGAGTTCGCTTCACATAAGGCCTGCTAGACAGCAGCACACTGTGCAGATAGGCCAACTCACAAATTATATAATAAAATTAGATTGGACATGAATACATGTTCTAGTTGTGCTGACATTGTGAATGAGCCCATGACGTCGATTACATAAGAGCGCTGATAACAGCCGCTGCGAGGAAAACACGGGAGCAAAATAGCGTACGCGCGCTGTAGTCGTACTAACAGAGTGCCTACCCGCTGGCGTGTTGGCCCCAGCGGGTTGCATCGTGCGGCCTCGCAGGCGCTCAGCGGCCAACGCGGCACTATGTTCTCGATTTTTTTCCAATTGTTGCATCCTTGAGCCCCCGTTCACCAGATATACGTCTAGCGATTGGCGGCTGACGCTACAGATCAGACTTTATTAATAATTATAGTACAAGATTACATCACCAGTTACAGTCTAAGCAAGTGCATCAAGTCGTTTGATCCATACACGTATTTTTTCATCATTACTAACTTTATGACAGGAGCGGGTATACAATGTAAATGGCATATTACTATATACATAACTAGGTCCACATATTTCAGATGTCCATAATTTAAATGAGACGTATAGTTCCTAATAAACAACCCTCTCGATATCAGCAAGTTATATTTACAAATAACGAACTTATTAACAATTCAAGTTTTTAGTGTTAAAGTCCCATAGGCTTTCCAATGTATAAGGACTTTAACTTTTGTCGCTTAATCTGTGAGCGATGACGTCACAAACCTGTAGACGTACATCACGAACCGGGGGCTCAAGCATGCAACAAATGGAATACCAGGGAATAATGGAAGTGGATGGTTTACCCTCGCTATCGTCCGATGTCAGAATGCCTCTCTACCTGGATTGGAATCATTCGCCGATCGGGATGTCATCGCTTATGAGACCTGGCATTGTGGAATAGATGCTAAGTCCCGATCTAGACCTACTTATGTATATAGTAATATGCCATTTACATTGTATACTGGCTCCTGTCGTAAAGTTAGTAATGATGGAAAAACACATGTATGAATTTTATCACTCAGTAATCAATTTGAGGCGCTGAGAAGCATAAAGTACGTCATCATCGATTGTGAGATTGTAGCATTTATTCGTCTGTGCTGTAGGCCCACACTGTATATACAGTCTGACAATTATTGAACTACATGAAAAAAATCATAAATTAGTTAAAAACTACGGCATGCACACTTTATTCAAAATATAAACGTCGCTACAGATATTCGGATTTACGTTACGACATTTTCGATATGCCTGCCGTCATAGGCGATGATGTGGCGCAAAGGAATAGCGGAATTCTACACGATCCCTGAAGTGTCGGAACATCGAGATGTCGATGACCTCCTGAATGGCTGTTTTCAGCTCAGCATTGGTTTTTCTTTAATACGGCCACGCGAAAAGGAGTCGCATGTTTTCAGATCCGGAGAATATGGTGGCCAGTCTAGGCCTTTGCCGGTAGGCTCTGGTTACCCGAGAGCCAGGATGCTGTCCCCAGAGTGCTCCTCCAGGACACCAAACACTCACCTGCTCCGATGGGGTCGAGCTCGTTCTATCATGAACCACATCTTTTCGAAATCAGAGTCACTCTGGATAATGAACATGAAATCATCTTACAAAATCTTCACGTACCGTTCGTCACCGTGCCACGAAGGAATATCACACTGATTATTTCGTGATTGGACACTGCATACCTCACAGTCACCCGTTGAGGATGAAGAGAGTACTCGATCGCGAAAACCGGATTCTCAGTCCCCCAGATGCACCGATTTTGCTTATTGACGTTCCCATCTGCATGAAAGTGGGCTTCGTCGCTAAATCAAACCATATTAATTAGCGAGCACGGAGAACGTGTGCGGGGAGCGGGGATAGGTGGGAGTGTGGGGCGGTCGGGGAGGGCGCTGAGACAGTCCGCCCATTTGTGCTGAGCACTGTGTTCAGGTGCCGTAACGGTTAACGCAGTTGCAGTTGCCTCGTAAGCAGGAAGTCCTCAGATCGAGTCCCAGTCCTGTTCACATTTTCACTCGTAGCAGTCCCGATGCATCACATCTCATTAGGTCCTTGCCTTCCCTTTGCTTTCTCCGCCTTCACCTTCGATTTATATAGTAATTAAATGACTCAACAGTATGTAATTTTTTTAAATAAACTATTCGAACCTGTACATACAGGGTGTTACAAAAAGGTACGGGCCAAACTTTCAGGAAACATTCCTCACACACAAAGAAAGAAAATATGTTATGTGGACATGTGTCCGGAAACACTTACTTTCCATGTTAGAGGTCATTTTATTACTTCTCTTCAAATCACATTAATCATGGAATGGAAACACACAGCAACAGAACGTACCAGCGTGACTTCAAACACTTTGTTACAGGAAATGTTCAAAATGTCCTTCGTTAGCGAGGATACATGCATCCACCCTCCGTCACGTGGAATCCCTGATGGGCTGATGCAGCCCTGGAGAATGGCGTATTGTATCACAGCCGTCCACAATACGAGCACGAAGAGTCTCCACATTTGGTACCGGGGTTGCGTAGACAAGAGCTTTCAAATGCCCCCATAAATGAAAGTCAAGAGGGTTCAGATCAGGAGAGCGTGGAGGCCATGGAATTGGTCCGCCTCTACCAATCCATCGGTCACCGAATTGCTGTTGAGAAGCGTACGAACACTTCGATTGAAATATGCAGGACATCCATCGTGCATGAACGACATGTTGTGTCGTACTTGTAAAGGCACATGTTCTAGCAGCACAGGTAGAGTATCCCGTATGAAATCATGATAACGTGCTCCATTGAGCGTAGGTGGAAGAACATGGGGCCCAATCAAGACATCACCAACAATGCCGGCCCAAACGTTCACAGAAAATCTGTGCTGATGTCGTGACCTTTACAGTTGCGTGCGAAGTCAACATTACCTTCCTTCACTTGGGACAACTGGCGGTGAATCGAGGAAGTACAGCACATACTGACGAAACTAAAATGAGCTCTAACATGGAAATTAAGCGTTTCCGGACACATGTCCACATAACATTTTTTTTCTTTATTTGTGGGTGAGGAATGTTTCCTGAAAGTTTGGCCGTACTTTTTTGTAACACCCTGTGTAATAATTAAATGACTCGAACAGTACGTAACTTTTTTAAGAAACTATTCGTACCTGTACATAAACAATCTAAACAAGATATCTGCAGAGAACTTGGAGGAATTATTGACAGTTATAATATTATATTCTAGTTTTGGCGTGAACAAAAAGTTTTGCAGAGACAATCGAAATACGCCAATTTTTAACTAGCGCTTGAGGCTCGAAGGTACATCGGAGGAAAAAAAAATCTTAAGAGAGTTACTTATATAGGAAATTTTATGTACTATCATTTTGAATATGGAGTTTATTTATGAAAAAATGACAGTTTTCGAGTTATAAGCAAACTGCTGCCAGAAATGAGACTTTTATCTTTCTTTATAATTTTTTTCCAATGTTTCGTAACGAAATATAGTTACATACCTCAGATTCGGATTCAGCACCCCAAAATCATATGGAATGGAACGTCACAACTTCCCTGGTAAAAATAGAATCCGACTGGAGTAACTGTACATGCTCCCTGTATCAGCCCCGTGTATCCGATAACGGCCAAGAGCAATTATATCGTGGTTCAGTAATAATCTCTCAATAGCCATATGACAAAAGACGAATGATGAAGACCCCGATCACCCCGTATGTAAACAGTTTGGGTGTGAGGCCAGACACAAAAGCTTCTCCCGACCAGAACGCCAGGTTCGCTCTGATGTTTCCCACAGCATTCCTACGCGTGAGTGTCGGTTAGAGTTAGACCATCAGCGAGAGCAGTACGCAAGTTCCTGCTACTAATAAGGCCAGTACACCGTTCGCTTTTCACATATTTTTACGACCTTCAAACAGGAGCGACTGCAGTAATGGATAGGAACTGTCATTGTTGTGTATAGATGCGAGCTGAGTTGGCGACCCTTCGCTCACAGCTCCAGGCTACGTTGGCTTCCGTCACACAGTTTGAGGCTGTTGGCAAGGGGCGTCACTGTGGGGGATCGAACGTGGGGATGCGAGGGACGTCGAGCACGGCCCACGTGTCCTCCGATCGGTCCACTGCTGTGTCCGCCCTGGGTACTGCCTGCACTGAGGTTGACCCCTCACCCGTGGTAGAGTGGGAGATCATTCCAAAGTCTGGCAGGCAGCGAAAAACTTTCCGAGGGGCCAATCGTAGGGTCACCCTGGTTCGTTTGACGAACAGGTTTCGGGCGTTATCTGTGGCTGACGATGTCTGAGCCGGATGCAGTCGTCCACCCTGTTCCAGAGAAAGCATCTCTGCCCGCAAGATCTGGGCATTCACAGAGGGCGGGTTTGCTGGTGGTTGGGAATTCAAACGTTAGGTGCGTAATGGGGCCCCTTAGAAACATGGCTGCCAAGGAGGGGAAGGAAGCCAGTGTGCACTCCGTTGCATTGCATTCCGGGGGGGGGGGGGGGGGGGTGGAGGTCATTCCGGATGTGGAAAGGGTGCTTCCAGATGCCATGAAGAGTACAGGGTGCAGCCAACTGCAGGTCGTGGCTCATGTCGGTACCAATAACGTGTGTCGCTTTGGACTAGAGCAGATTCTGTCTGCTTTTGGGCGGCTAGCGGAAATGGTAAAGACTGGCTGTCTTGCTTCCGAGATTAAGGCATAGCTCACCATCTGAAGCATCGTCGATAGAACCGACTGTGGTCCTTTGGTGCAGAGCCGAGAGGAGATTTTCAATAAGAGGCTTAGGCGGTTCTGTGACCGTGTAGGCTGCAAATTCCTTGACTTGCGCCATCGGGTGGTGGGATTCCGGGTTCCGCTTAATAGGTCAGGAGTCCACTACACACAGGAGGCGGCTACATGGGTAGCGGGGGCTGTGTGGAAGGGACTCGGGGGATTTCTTAAGTTAGAGAATCTTAGGGAACCACAGAAGAAACGTCCGTCTAAAAGTGGGCAGGTAAAACACAGAAAGGTAGTTGTAGAAACGATCGGCATTGTTGTTGTAAATTGTCGTAGCTGTGTTGGGGAATAACCAGAGCTCCAAACCCTAATAGAAAGCACTGAAGCTCAAATACCGACCCCCCCCCCCCCCCCCCAACCCGACGCCGACTCAAAAATATAGTTGCTCAACAGTTCAAAGAAAACGAGTCTCATTTCAAATAAGTACCCCGCTCATACAATTATAGTCGGTGGAGACATTAACCCACTTTCGATATGCGGGAAAAACTATACGTTTGAAGCCGGCGGCAGGCGCAAAACGTCATCCGAAATTTTACTGAATGCTTTCTCAGAAAATTATTGTGAACGATTAGTTCATTACCCCACTCGAAGCCGAAGTGGTTGCGAAAGCATATTTGACCTTTTCACAACAAATAATCCTGGACAAATAGTGAGTATTGTGACGAATACAGGGATTAGCGACCACAAGGCAGTTCCTGCTAGGCTGAATACCGTAACACCTATAACCATCAAAAAGAAAAGCAAAGTATATTTGTTTTAAAAAAGCTGATAAAAATGGTCTTAACGCCTTTTTAAGAGTCAGTCTTCACTCGTTCCGATCTGATCATGTAAGTGTAGAAAAGTTGTGGAATGTTTTCAAAGAGGTAGTATCGACAGCAGTTGAGAGATATATAACACATAAATTAATAAGTGATGGTACTGATTCCCCATGGTACACAAAACGGGTCAGATCGTTGTTGCAGAGGCAACGAAAACAGCATGCCAAATTTGTAGTTGTTGAGGTCTTCAGTCCTGAGACTGGTTTGATGGAGCTCTCCATGCTACTCTATCCTGTGCAAGCTTCTTCATCTCCCTGTACCTACTACAACCTACATCCTTCTGAATCTGCTTAGTGTAATCATCTCTTGGTCTCCCTCTACGATTTTTACCCTCCACGCTGCCCTCCAATACTAAATTGGTGATCCCTTGATGCCTCATGTCCTACCAACTGATCCCTTCTTCTGGTCAAGTTGTGCCACAAACTTCTATTCTCCCCAATCCTATTCAACACTTCCTCATTAGTTATGTGATCTACCCATCTAATCTTCAGCATTCTTCTGTAGCACCATATTTCGAAAGCTTCTATTCTCTTCTTGTCCAAACTATTTATCGTCCATGTTTCACTTCCATACATGGCTAACCTCCATACAAATACTTTCAGAAATGACTTTCTGACACTTGAAATCTATACTCGATGTTAACAAATTTCTCTTCTTCAGAAACGCTTTCCTTGCCGTTGCCAGTCTACATTTTATATTCTCTCTACTTCGACCATTATCAGTTATTTTGCTCCCCAAATAGCAAAACTCATTTACTACTTTAAGTGTCTCATTTCCTAATCTAATTCCCTCAGCATCACCCGACTTAATTCGACTACATTCTATTATCCTCGTTTGCTTTTGTTGATGTTCATCTTATATCCTCCTTTCAAGACACTATCCATTCCGTTCAACTGCTCTTCCAAGTCCTTTGCTGTCTCTGACAGAATTACAATGTCATCACCGAACCTCAAAATCAATGGAGAAGAAATAAAAAATTTAACACCTACTACGAATTTTTCTTTTGTTTCCTTCACTGCTTGCTCAATATACAGATTGAATAACATCGGGGAGAGACTAAAACCCTGTCTCACTCCCTTCCCAACCACTGTTTCCCTTTAATGTCCCTCGAAGCTTGTAACTGACATCTGGTTTCTGTACGAATTGTAAATAGCCTTTCGCTCCCTGTATTTTACCCCTGCCACCTTCAGAATTTGAAAGAGAGTATTCCAGTCAATATTGTCAAAACCTTTCTCTAAGTCTACAAATGGTAGAAACGTAGGTTTGCCCTTCCTTAATCTAACTTCTAAGATAAGTCGTAGGGTCAGTATTGCCTCACGTGTACCAATATTTCTACGGAATCCAAACTGATCTTCCCCGAGGTCGGCTTCTACTAGTTTTTCCATTCGTCTGTAAAGAATTCGCGTTAGTATTTTGCAGCTGTGACTTATTAAACTGATATTCGGTAATTTTCACATCTGTCAACACCTGCTTTCTTTGGGATTGTAATTATTATATTCTTCTTGAAGTCTGAGGGTATTTCGCCTGTTTCATACATCTTGCTCACCAGATGGTAGAGTTTTGTCAGGACTGGCTCTCCCAAGGCCGTCAGTACTTCCGATGGAATGTTGTTTACTCCGGGGGCCTTGTTTCGAATCAGGTCTTTCAGTGCTCTGTCAAACTCTTCACGCAGTATCGTATCTCCCATTTCATCTTCATCTACATCATCTTCCATTTGTATAACATTGCCCTCATGTACATCGCTCTTGTATAGACCCTCTATGAACTCCTTCCACCTTTTTGCTTTCCCTTCTTTGCTTAGAACTGGGTTTCAATCTGAGCTCTTGATGTTCATACAAGTGGTTCTCTTATCTCCAAATGTCTCTTTAATTTTCCTGTAGGCAGTATCTATCTTACCCCTAGTGAGAAAAGCCTCTACATCCTACATTTGTCCTCTAGCCATCCCTGCTTAGTCATTTTGCACTTCCTGTCGATCTCATATTTGAGACGTTTGTATTCCTTTTTGCCTGCTTCATTTACTGCATTTTTATATTTTCTCCTTTCATCAATTAAATTCAATATTTAAACGAACGCAAAATCCCCAAGATTGGCAAAGTTTTAGAAGTTCGAAATATGACGCGCACTTCAATGCGAGATGCTTTCAATATTTTACACAACGAAATTGTGTCTCGAAATCTGGCAGAAAACCCAAAGAGATTCTGGTCATACATAAAGCACATCAGGGGCAAGACGCAATCAATGTCTTCACTGCACGATAACAACAGTGGAGTCACTGATGACAGTGCCACTAAGGCAGAGTTATTAAACACTGTTTTCCGAAAGTCCTTCACCAATGAAGACGAAGTAAATATTCCAGAATTACAATCAAGAACATAGAAGTAGATATCCTCGGAGTAACGAAGCAGCTTAAATTACTTAGTAAAGGCAAGGCCTCCGGTCCAGATTGTATACCAGTCAGGTTCCTCTCAGAGTATGCTGATAAAATAGCTCCATATTTAGCAATTATACACAACCACTTGCTCACAGAAAGATCCGTACTTAAAGACTGGAAAATTGCTCAAGTCACACTAACACCCAAAAAGGGAAGTAGGAGTAATCCGCTGAATTACAGGCCTATATCACTAAAGTCGATTTGCAGTAGGGTTTTGTCTCGAAGAAAACGGTTTATTGACACATAGTCAGCACGGTTTCAGAAAATATCGTTCTTGTGATACACAACTGGCAATAAGTGCTATCGACAGGGGATGTCAAATTGATTCCATATTTTTCGATTTCCAGAAGGATTTCGACACCGTTACTCACAAGGCGTCTTCTAACCAAACTGCGTGCCTACGGAGTATCACGCCTCAGTTGTGCGACTGGATGCGTGATTTCCTGTCAGAAAGGTCACAGTTCGTAGTAATAGACAAAGTCAACCAGTAAAACAGAAGTAGTATCCGGCGTTCCCCAAGGAAGTGCTATAGGCCCTCTATTGTTCCTTATCTGTATTAACGACATAGGTGACAAACTGAGTAGCCGTCTTAGATTGTTTGCAAATGATGCTGTCATTTACCGTCTTGTAAAGCCATCAGATCGTCAAAACGACTTGTAAAATGATTTAGATAAGATATCTGTATGGTGCGAAAAGTGACAGTTGACCCTGAATAAGGAAAAGTGTGAAGTTATTCACATGAATACTAAAAGAAGTCAGTTAAATTTCGATTACGCGATAAGTCACACAAATCTGAAGGGTGTAAATTCAACTAAATACTTAGGGATTACAATTACAAATAACCTAAATTGGAACAATCACATAGATAATATTGTGAGTAGAGCAAACCAAAGACTGCAATTCATTGGCAGAACACTTAGAAGGTGTAACAGGTCTACTAAAGATACTGTTCACACCACGCTTGTCCGCCCTATTCTGGAGTATTGCTGTGCGGTGTGAGATCCGCATCAGGTGGAACTGGCGGATGACATCGAAAAAATACAAAGCAGGGCAGCTCGTTAAGTATAATTGCGAAATAGGGGAGATAGTGTCACAGACATGATACGTGAATTGAAGTGAAATTTCAATCGCCACTTTTCTCCTCCGATTGCGAAAACATTCTGTTGGCACCCACCTACATAGGGAGAAATGATCATCACTATAAAATAAGAGAAATCAGGGACCGTACAGAAAAATTCAAGACCTCGTTTTTACCGCGTGCCGTTCGAGAGTGGAACGGTAGATAGCTTGAAGGTGGTTCATGAACCCTCTGCGAAGTACTTTATTGTGAATAGCAGAGTAATCACGTAGTTGTAAATGCAGAACTCTTCTTACGCACCACACTGCCGTGTGCTTTGTGGAAAAGGCGACAGCAGAGAGTTGGTATCGATTTTCTGTGTCTCGTTGCTGTTCTCGCGAACGTTACAGTTGCTGCATTGCGCTAACTATTTTTACGGCTAGGAACGGCACTCATACAATTCTTATTACAGCCACGAAATAATTATTTCAGTAAAAATGAATTTTCAATTCGCTATTTTTGAATCGGACTGAAAGCATAAAATAATTTCTCTTAGCCGTGTACAGATTCCTTACCCCAAACGTCTAGTCCTGAAAGTTTGTGATAGTGCATTTTTAGTAGCTGTGAAAGTACTTGTAACATTTAAAACGAAAAATGTGGGGAACATGTAACAGATAACACTATTCATTCATCAAATAGATAGTAGTGTAATAGTGAGGAGATGAACTGTTTATACATAAATTATCTGTTATGCACTGAAGAGCCAAAGAAACTGGTAAACCTACCTAATGAACTGTAGGGCCTCAGCGAGCACGAATAGGTAACGCAACACGACGTGATATGCACTCAACTAATGTCTGAAATAGTGCTGAAGAGAACTAACACCATGAATCCTGCAGGGCTGACCGTAAATCCGTAAGAGTGCGAGAGGTTGGAGATATCTTCAGGCACGTTGAAAGGTATCCCAAATATGCTAAATAATGTTCATGACTAGGGCGTTTGGTCGCAAGTGGGTGTTTAAACTCAGAAGAGTGTTTCTGGCAGCAGTCTGTAGCAATTTGGAGGTGTCGCATTGTCCTGCTAGAATCGCCCAAGTCCGTCGGAATGCACAATGAACATGAATGGATGCAGGTGGTCAGACAGGATGTTTACATACGTGTCACCTGTCAGTCCCATATCACTCCAACAGCCCATGCACCACACCATTACAGAGTCTTCACCAGCTTGAACAGTCCCTCGCCGACATATAGGGTCCATGGATTCATAATGGTGTCTTCATACACGTCCATCCGCTCGATATAATTTGAAACGAGACTCGCCCGACCAGGCAACTTGTTTCCAGTCATCAAAAGTCCAATGTCGGTGTTGAAAGGCCCAGGCGAGGCCTAAAACTTTTGTCATGCAGTTATCGAGGATACACGAATGGGCTTTCCGCTCCGAAAGCCCATATCTATGATGTTTCGTTGAATGATTCGCACGCTGACACTTGTTGATGGCCCAGAATTGCAATCAGCAGCAATCTGCGGAACGGTTGCACTTCTGTCACTTTGAACGATTCTCTTCAGTCGTCGTTGGTCCCGTTCTTGCAGGATCTTTTTTCGGTCGGAGCAGTGGCGGAGATTTGATATTCACAGTACACTCTTGAAATGGTTGTAGGGACAATCCCCACTTCATCGCTATCTCGGAGATGCTGCGTCCCATCGCCCGTGCGCCGACTATGACACCAAGTTCAAACTCACATAAATCTTGATAGCCTGCCATTGCAGCAGCAGTAACCGATCTAACAACTGCGCCAGACACATGTTTTATATAGGCGTTGCCAACCGCAGCGCCTTGTTCTGCCTGTTTACATATCTCTGTATTTGAATACGCATGCCTATACCGGTTTCTTTGGTGCTTCAGTGTATATGTCCCACTTTTTAATTTTAAAACTTACAAGTATTTTCTCACCTATTAAAAATTCAGAATCATAAATTTTCTGGATTATCTGTACGGGGCTAAGAATCTGAGCAGGGCTCAGAGAATTTATTTTACATTTCTTACTTCAGTTTAAGAACGTGCCCATTTAAAAAATTATTTAATTTAAATAATTATTTTCTGCTTTTTATTCTTGTGGGCGTGAAATTTTTAAACTTATTTCGGACATTGTGGCGAGACTGTTGTAAATTTCAGGTTTATTTTAATTTCTCTTCACCTGACTTAATCAACGTATCGCTTATTTCTGTCTACAGACTTTGAGAGAGATCGAGGTCACTTAGAGGCTTTTGTGCAATGATTCTTCCTGCAGCAAAACACAGTCCTTCTGATATACACCAAATACGAAAGCGAGCTAATATTGCGTTTTCATTAGCTGTGTTTAACTTTTCAGCTCTCGCTCTCATCCGGAAGTTACTGTAAAATCAGTTGCGATATTTGTACCCAACAGGCAGACAGCTGTGTCCGACCACTCACACACCACTCAGAATGCATTGCGATGCTTCCTGCACGACACACCATTTGTGTAGGGTAGCCTAGATGTCAGACGTTTAGGGTGTTACCAGCGTCGTTCACCACACCGCTAGCGAACAGACCGACAGGGAAGTGAGTCAGTAATGCACTGTAATGCAGTTCTGATCTATCTTTAAAATTTCAAGCCTCTAGCTCATTGGGAAGTTAGTTTAAAATCAACTGCAGAATCTGTACCAAACAGACAGACATACAAGACTGCGACCTAATAGAAATGTGGTAAAAAATAAAGTTACTTAATTAATTTTTCTTTATTTGCCGGTAAATATGTGTAATCCTGGAGCACATTGAAATTGCCTTTCGACAGTACTGTCGAAAAGTGCCAGAGGAGGCAAAAGAAGAATGAGACATCCCATTGCCTAAGTGGAGTATAGTGTAGTGCGTTGTTTCGTTGTTTTACATTTGAAGAACAACACTGTGGCAATCCGTGCTGAACGGAAGTACGTGTATGTCAGCAGTGCATCACCATATGACACAGTAGTTACGTGGCACAGTTTCTGCCATTGTGTTCAGAAAAACCTGAACGATGACGAATGTTCAGACGCTCCCTCTGTGAAATATGTGAAAAATCGGCAATCACAAGATGAATGGTAATCTGGTGCTTGAAAATCGGCATTTCGAAATAAAGTATATAGCGGAAAAAGTTAAAAATGAGTGTCGGGATAGTTTGAGACACCCTTCACGACGTGTTGGACATGACAAAGGTCTCTAGCCGCTAGGTTCCGCCGCTGCTCACATCCAGTAACTAATCCGGCCGTTCTGTAACAGGAGCGGACAGGTCGCAGCTGTGTCTCACCAACCGTCTATTGCCTGCGGACGAGTGCTGCGTTTCTCCGTACGATCCCGAGACGAGACCGAAACAAGCAGTTGCAACACACAGATTCACCACCGCCAAAGAGGGTGACCATCTACGGGCGTGGCCATCGTAGGGCGAAGTGATGCTGGGACCTCCATGGTGGTGTGGTAACAGACTGTGCTCGTAGATGCCAAACCGTCATAGGAGCACACTACTGAAATCTTCTGACAAAGGTGCGGGAGGCTGTGAAGATGTAACGCCGCGGGAATCTGTCCGAGGGTCTGTTTTTGATTAACGATGACTCCCAAGATCATTCTGCACAAGACACAGTTACAAATGCTGCTTCTTTTGGTCATCGTATTTCGTCTGGCTCCTACATTCTCCTGACGTGGCACACGAGGTGAGTTGCGAAGTGGAACTTCCTGAACAGCCAACATGCAGATTTGTGTAACCAAGATGTCCACAATGTCATACAACGTTGAAGGGTGACTATGCGGAGTAGAAGTAACAACAAGTTTCGAGTCGATAATTAAAACATTTTGACTGCCCCCTCATATGAGCAAGAATGAATGATTGTCTACAGTTTTACTCGATAGCGGTGGTCGTTGTTTTGATATTATTAAAACAGTTCACGTTTTCTCGACATGAGTCCAGAACCATAAGAAAACCTTTCGGAACTCGATTGCCATTGCCAAATCACTTAGCTACTCACCTGCTTCTGCAATACCAACAGCTTCCCATGCCACAGATTCCTGTGGAGCTTCTTGCTGATACACTGTGTCACCTTCCCAAGTGGTAAATACTGGTGGTTATTTCCAAAAATATAAATTATCTTTTTATTGCACTTTTTCCAGTATTCGTCATTCGAGTGTAAGTGTGTATTTTAATCTCTTCGTGCAAAACCCAAAGGACTTGAGAGGTATACACACTCGGCAAACACAATATGTGGACCTATTACGCAATTTTCTCTGTATCCACACTACAGTGGTCCAATACCAAAGGTAACAGTCATCACATTTGGCAAAAAAACCTAAACATTTGATTGAAGCGTAATATGTAGCACTAACACATCGGAAGGAAACAGCTCGTACGGAGATCTGGACAATAACGCCTCGTTTATAAATGGCTCAAATGGCTCTGAGCACTATGCGACTTAACTTCTGAGGTCATTAGTCGCCTAAAACTTCGAACTAATTAAACCTAAATAACCTAAGGACATCACACACATCCATGCCCGAGGCAGGATTCGAATGTGCGGCCGTAGCGGTCCCTCGGTTCCAGACTGTAGCGCCTAGAACCGCATGGCCACTCCGGCTGGCGCCTCGTTTATAACCCTTGCGAATCTGCCGGCCATAAGTGTCTGTTGCACGGTACTGCTGCTATAGCGTCTTGTGTTTATGTTCTCATAAACATAGATTGTATACAAATGGAAAGTTTCATACGTAAATGACATTCATGAGTGACAGAACAGTCATATCGTTGTATTTTAAAATCATTTTTATTCGGTTTTACCCATTCGAGGTGTGATACCTCTTTTGCTAGTGGGATATGTTTTTGTTACAGTCTTATTAACAACATAAAGATTTATTTATTTCCATTTTATTAGCACGAAAGTTAGCAGTCTTGCTATTTCTTAACTCTCTTTTGTCGACAATCTTGGAATATTTCAGTAAGTAGCCTTGGAGGATTCTGTTACAGTTAGTCTCATATTCACATTAAAAATGTGGCACAAGCAATAAACACGGTTTACATATATCACAGATTCCAGTTACATTTTCCTAATTTCTACACACAGAAAAAATATAAATTAAAATAAAATCTCATATACAAAATCAAATTATAGAAACATCTCTTACTATATTTAATTACACCGCCGCATGCTACTTACATCAGCGTAATGTGATCTTGACATTTTGGGTAAATTCTTGTTTCACCAAGAAACCATATAAAACTTTAGACGGAATTAATTATCTGCGAGCTTATTTCTAGGCACATTTACTTCTCTATCAACTACGTGTCGTTACCTCTACCACTCTTTTCAATCCTAAACAAGAAAGACTACGTATTTTGACATCTCTCCTGCAAATTCAAAATCAATTTAAAAGTCACATCGTTGAGCACTGTCTTTCTCCTATAATCCTTAACGTCGTTAACGATATGAGAAATGTACCTACTCAACTCCGCTAACCAGATTCTCAAGCAAAGAATAGCATGCGCAAGAAGTACAGACGTCGTTTGATTTCTTTGCGAGTCTTTCGTGTCGGCCAGGACTGCATCCTGCCGTGCTGCCTGAGCCACCAGCGCGGAACGCTTTGCCTTCGATCGGCGAGTGCTTGTCGCTGTAACCAAAAACAACTGGGGTGTGCTTGAAAGAAAGTAATTAGAAATGAACAGAAAGTATAGTCTCATTTTATAAACCTATCTTAGTTACAATAGAAAACAGACTTGGTCATCATAAGACAGCAAAGCGTTAAACTGATCCCACGTTCTGCTGAGTGAAAAGCGTTGTAGAGGTTGTTTAGTGCGGCCAGTGAATCACGCAGAAGTGAAACATGCATACGTATTAGTAATGTTCCGTGCCGCTTTTTGCGTTTTCCTGCGAAGACTGATCCGAGGAACTACTGTAGGCGTTTAGATGCGGTTCTCACTAATATGCTGACGGGTTCCCGTCATTGTAATTGTTACCGCTGCGCCAGAGAAACGATCCGCTCGTACATACTTGTTAGTGCCACCCGTGCGTAGCTGGGGAGAGTCGCCTTGTATAAACTAAAGAGGTCGCGACGTAATCTCTTTTGCTTCGAGATAGTTTTTATCAAGTAAACGAGTATTGCAGTATGGGCGCTAATATCGTAACACCATATGTAGCACGATGTCCATATCTGATCAGTAGTAATCACAAATTAAAAAGTATGTGCCAGCCACTATATGTTTAAATATAACTTAAAAACGAAAAAAACTTTAAATCTAAGGACATCTGGCAGTAAGTAATACGACTGGAAGGTCAACAATGACATTTCGTGCTCAGAAGAAGGTAAGATAGGCTTGTAGACATTATTATTTCAGTAATGTGTGGTCCAAGTAATAGCAGTGAAACAAAATTTCGAAGATAAAAAATAACTGCAAGGGACTTTTTAGCATGTGCAAGTCTATATGGTATTAGATACTATCTAGGTACAACTATGACAAAAAAAAATTGTGAATGGGACAGGTGCCAGCGTCAACTTCACGCAGACGAGAGAATACTTTTATCTATACGCATTCCACCTACCCACTGAATATCCAGAGACCATCCACGGTAGTTATATCACTTTCAAGTAACATTGCACTGAAATGTAAATGAATACAAGAACTAAAAACCTTTCTACGTATGTTAAAGATTATGCTTCCGTTTCTATGTTTAAAGATTATGTTGTCGTTTACAAAACACCCCACGCCTGCCATTATCTGTGCTAATCGTTCGTGTCATTTCGACGTGTAGGCGCCTTCCATGTGTGAACTGCTGAAAGTCTGACTTACACTAAACCACACGGCTGAAAGTAAGCAGTACCTGGTGAATGAGATATCATATAACGTGTGTTACGGACAAGCTAAGATAAGATTGAAGGAGTTATCAGTAACAGAAAACGTGGTTGGCGACCTCATTATCATCGGAATTAGAGTAAGTGAAAGGAATACCCCATCTAGGAGGCACGAACATCAAGCATAGTTAAAGGAGCGGAGCTATTATAATTTTAATGATGCAGAGAAGACAGAATTCTATAGCAAAAGAGCTCTACTGGCTCGAAATGTAGTCTGGAAATGAAAGTGAATCTTGAGAAAAGTAGGGAACAAAAACTGGTATCACTGGTATTATAGGAAAATGTTAGACGTAAGTCAACAGATGAATTAGTAGATGAAGAGGCTGGAAAAGAAAGTAAAAGAGCGTTGTGGGGTTATGCGAAGAGTATGAGGGAATATTAGGTTATTAGAGACATAAAATGAGCTTAGGTTGTATAATGATCGGTTAGCAAACTGGTCGTGTCATTTTTCAAAGCAACCAACTCAGAATTCTCGTTTAATGATTTATCGAAAACACGCAAACCTATAACTGATTGATGAATTAGTCTAAGGTGTAAACCGTTTGGCCGCATCATTCAGTTTCGCAGAGGATTAGAGGATAGCTTTAATCAGATCAAAAGAGAATTAAGGACGAATTAATATATATTAGAACAAATAAGTCCTCGATCACAAATATTAAGTCAAAATTGACCAGGTTTCGACGCTACTATGAACGTCGTCTTCAGAATTAAACTAACTGTTCTAAAACATAATAGGTATATAAGACATTAATAAACTAAAGTGTGTACTGACTGGAAAGAGATGCAGTACTTAGATGTCACATTCTAAAAAAATTTTAAGCCGGAAAGGCGACGTCATGAATATTGCTGTCGCCAATGGCTTTAGGCACGTGTCCAGTGACTAAGAGATGATCGGCAAAGGATGAATTTAGGGGACTGGTGCCGTTTTTTTCTCAAAAGATGTTCTTTATATCTGATGGTGAAAGCACGTCCAGTTTGCCCTATATAGTAGGAGGAGCAAGTATCACAGATGATCTTATAAACGCCAGAACTTTCTGTAGGGAAGCGAATGGATTTCAAATTATGACTGAAGTTTCTCTTCAGATTATTATTAGTACAGAAGGCAACAATGCAGTTTTACTTGTTGCGAAGCATGCGCTGAATCTGATAGGAAATTGGTCCTACGAATGGAATAGAAACACGTTTTTTGGGTTAACTTCAGCATAGTGGACGATATCCTCAAAAAGGAAACTGTAAGGACTACTACGCTCAACACCTCACGCGCTTGGCGATATCAATATTCTGCATACCTAAAAGAAGGGGCGTAGGTCAGGTGTTTTAGAGGAATTGGAGATTTTCAAACATCTCTCTCGTCATGATGGCCTCATTCTCAACGAACAGCTGCAGTTGCGAAATAAAAACTTTTCCGACTGTATAAAAGCCGTTGCTTGATCTTTGATTCAGATTTCCTCATACAGTTTGCCGAAATATTATTTTCCTGTTACGTCTTTGCTGTTTTCTTGTATGTCATAACTGACGTTTTCTTACGTTACAAAATGTATCTCTGTTTAAAACAGTACTTTATCTTACTATTAGTAGTCCTTACGTTATGCCTGAATCAGCTTCGTTACAATTTCGTGTGTCTAATTTTGATTGTACAGTAGCCTAATTGTTTCTGCGGCTACTAGATGGCGCTCGTAGCAACACCACGCTTACTTGCCCACACTTTCTAACGTGGGCACCTCAGTTTTGTTGCAACCTGTGGTCACTCAGGTACGAGCAGCTCTTAGCGGCTCGCCATCTTATCTTATTTACAACTTTTCATGACGTCGCCTTTCCGGCTTAGATTGTTTAAGAATGTGACTTGTAAGTACTGCATCTCTTTCCAGTCAGTACACACTTTAGTTTATTAATGTCTTACATACCAATTATGTTTTAGAACAGTTAGTTTAATTCTGAAGACGACGCTCGTAGTAGCGTCGAAACCTGGTCAGTTTTCAGTTAATATTTGTGAAGGAGGGCTTATTTGTTCTAATATAATTCTGACACGGTCACTGAACCTTAGCAGCTATGTTCAAAATTTCTCGAATTAATATATGTTCGTAAGAATGCCCTTGTTCACTCAGGATTGTTTATTTTTCAAACGTCTCAGAAGAGGTACATAACAAATCTTATCGGCGTCATTAGGAAGATGTGCGATATCCAGAAGCGATCATCACTTCGAGTTACAACAGAAACCACTTTGTAACTGGGAGCACTTTGTCAATCTCTGATGGCTTTCGCCCAGCCTTTAGTTTCTGTTACTGTTCTTTCTATATGCCGGCCCTTCTACTTTTTTCTCCCTCAGTGAGCTACAGATGAAGTATAATATGGCCCGTGCATACTTATATTCTTACTACGATAGCTCCACTGCTGACTCCTAGTCTTTCGCAGAATATCTTGCGTGCTGTAAACATTTTCAATTTCTTTCTCAATTCAGCAAGTACTAAAAACCTCCGCTATTCAGAGGGAAAAAATCAGACGATACTGTTTAAGTGCGGAGAGGACGTGCCGAGGGGAGGAGCGGCATAATGAAATTCGCTCACACTCGACTGAATACAAATTCACTAACGTGTCAGTCAACGAGAACTCTTTTCTTAAAACATTGACGCGACTGTAATGACGATTTATTAGAATGCTAGGGCGACCGTGGGGCATGACTAATGTTCATATAATGATTAGACGAGGCACTTTACAGAAGCTATGCCTTGCTGGGCAACATGTTCTGTGACTTCGCTAATTTATGAACAAAAAAAAAGACCGAAGAAAAGAAAAGGCTCTTTCGTAGCAGCAGAACCTCACATTCTTCATTATATATAGCAAAAGAAGTGTAGCACGCATTTATCCACTTTACTTCGAGCGTCAGAGGGTATTACTGAGTACTCGAGAAGGAGGGAAGGAATCAGTCGCTGTTGACATTGCACTCAGGAGACAATACTGTTAAGTTGGAAGAGCGAACGAGACCATTAGAAAGGGTATGACAGTACTGGGGTTTAATAGCTCATCTATTATTCTTACGGCCTGGAAGCGAACAGGGAATGTTTTCTTGTGATTCTCTTTAACTCCAGTGCTTGATGACAAACGTACATAGGCTGATATTGATTTCTAGTGTTGACAACTGACGTACGCCTGCGATATAACATTGGGGTTAAAGAGAATTAAAATCAACATTCCTTAGATAGCTGTTCCTTTCCATTTTCCAGGATTCGCAACTCTTACTGCGTTCCTCAGAATATTTTCTTCGCCTTGAGTCACTATCAGACTGTTAGCTCTATGCAACGGCCAGAGTCTACTTACTCGCTCCCACTCAACGCGGAGCAGTCAGTAAGCACGGAGATACGCCGTCCTCCGCCAAGTCACGTCTACGGGGCGGTGTAAGGCTGTCCTGACAGCAACAACGAAACAGCGTCATTTTTAGTCTGCACGGCTACAACGCACATGACAGCTACCGACTTATTGACGGCCCTCGCTGAGTGCTTGAACTGTAAATTCTGCCTGTCCCTCGCTGGACTTGTCACAGAAGTACATCGGACGTGGCCTTTACTCACGGAGATGCAGTACTTCATGGATTTCTTAACATCGCAGCAGTCAGCCAGATGTTTATGCTATGCATCAAGGTCTCAACCGGTACACAACTGGTAGCTAGTGTTTAGTTAAAACAAAGCATCGTTCTAACAGTGCGTCCAAGTACACGGCGATTTAAAAAAAGTTTTACAAATTGATACGGCACATCAGGGATACAACATAGATCAGTAACCACATAGGAACCGGCGGTCGCAAACCCCATAGAGGGCGGTACTGTCATGAGAACAAAGTGTCTCTTCGCCGATGAGTCTGCGTTCTCTCTCGAGGGCGCGATTAGCTTCAGCAACCTGCGTACGTGGGCGGATGTGCACCCACATGCCGCACCGACGCATCACTCGTAACGCAAATTTATCCTAAACGTGCGGTCTGGCCTGGTCGGGGGCTGTGTAATTGGGCCGTACATTCTCACGGACCGACTTGACGATCGCACGTGTCTCGCATTCTTGCGAGAGGTTCTGCCGGACACTATTCGTCGTCGCATCCGATTTCTGCACGACGCATGTCAGCAGACAGGTGAGGGCACGTCTGCAGGCAGCCGCTGGATTGCTCGCAGTGGGCCAGTTGTACGGCCACCAGGGTCTCCTTATCAGCCCCCAGTCGATCTCTTCCTGTGGGAGTCATCTGTAGGTCCCCGTGTATGAAAGAACTGTTACATCGCCAGAGCACCTAGTATGCAGGATAGTTGCGGCAGCACGTTGTCCTCTAGATACTCCAGCTACCTTCGCGATGGTACACCATTCAATGCAGCGTCAATGTCACGCTTGTCTCGATGCCTCTGGACGAAACTTTGAGCATCTCCTGTAGTGGCATCCATTTGTAGCGTGTGATGAAATGGTTGGAACGTCATTTAGTAGCCTCAGATGGCCTTTGCGAGCCGCTGTTCCTGTGTGATTACAGATGTTGTATGATCGATGTGCCGTATCAGTTCGTAAACGTTCTTTTGAATTAAAGGATGTTCACACTCTCCCGGTGAATTCTGTAAGTGGGTGGTGCGTGTTGAGAGGTGAGTGACCCTTCACCCGAGGTGCATCATCGCGTCGGAGTAGGGCAGGTGTGCAACGTGAGACTGCAGCTGAGGATGGTTCTGTTGGTGGTGGTGGTGGTGGTGGTGGTGGTGCGGCTGCTGCTGCTGCTGCTGGAGGTGGTGGTGGTGGTGGTGCTGTAGCTGGTGCTGACGGTGGAAGAGTGGGCAGTCGTCCTCGTCTAGGTCAGCGTCGGCGTCGCCGTCGCCGTCGGCGCTGCAGGAGGAGGAGGGCGAGGGCGGCAAGTGGGGGCGGCAGGTGGCCGGCGGCCAGCCGGGGGCAACGGCACACTGCAGCTCGGCGCCGCCCCCAGCCGGAGGCGGCAGCGCGGGGGCGGGATGCGGCTGCGCCGGCGCCGGAGCCGGAGCCGCGGGGGCGGACGCCGTCTGCTGCTGGAAGCTGAACGGCCACGTCTGCAACACACACACACCGTCACTCAGCAGCCGTGCTAGCCACACGTCGATATACTGACTGCACGGTATCAGCGTTCATACATGGATACCGTGCTACCGGTATATCAATCATAATGTTATTTTCCCCGATGGTCAGCTAGTAATCTACGTGTCCCATAACCCATACTCACAGTAAATAATGCGATGTGGAACATATCAACAGGACAAACACACACACACACACACACACACACACACACACACACACACACACACGCACTATATACAACTGCCGGAAAAAAATAGTACACCAGTTTAAAGGTTTCCAGTTCATTCGAGATTGACTGTGTAAGTAGGCCGGTTTAGGTTCTTATGTTGGTAACGGTACGTAGCGCTCTATATGAAAATCACTGGATCTGCTGTGTGCAGTTTGTGGCTGGTTGGCATTGTTGGAATAGTCGCTATTGTAGTGTTGGGCAGTTGAATGTGAACAGCGCGTAGCGTTGCGCATTTGGAGGTGAGCCGCCAGCAGCGGTGGATGTGGGAAGTCATTATATATAGCTCAGTAGCTCGGTACGGGCTTTTGTTGAAGTTTCGAGAACATACCTTCACCGAGGAGTCAAGCAGTATATTGCTCCCTCCTACGTATATCTCGCGAAGAGACCATGAGGATAAAATCAGAGATTAGAGCCCACGCAGATGCATACCGACGATCCTTCTTTCCACGAACAATACGAGACTGGAATAGAAGGGAGAACCGACAGGTGACCAGTTTCGGTTATATTTATATAACCATCTTAATCAACTGGTCAGTTGACTTCATTGCAGCTGAAGAGAGCTCCGCCTACCATCCTCCAAGGATGGCATAGATCTGAAGATTGTTATATATATATATAACCGAAATCGGTCACCTATAATATTGAAACGTAAGTGTTGTGCTCAAGACTCAACTTTAATTAAAATATAACACACACCCATGCCCAAGGGAGGACTCGAACCTCCGCCGGGACCAGCTGCACCGTCCCCTCGACCGCTCGGCGAATCTCGCGCGGCCATCTTTGTTCTATCGCGTACCAATGTCATTCATTCGATTTTCATTTTATCATTATCTTAAAGGCTTCTAAAGATCTGACTAAGTGATATAACTTAAGTAAACATTTTGTGAACCCTCGAATATGCCAGTTTACTTGTGCGCGGCTCATGAGTGTATTCAGATACCAGTCTGTACTGTGCATTCGTTAACCTTAGCAATGTTGTTGTTGTGGTCTTCATTCCTGAGGCTGGTTTGATGCAGCTCTCCATGCTACTCTATCCTTTGCAAGCTTCTTCGTTTCTCGGTACCTACAGCAACCTACATCCTTCTGTGTCTGTTTAGTGTATTAGTCCCTCTACGATTTTTACCCTCCACGGTGCCCTCCAATACTAAATTGGTGATCCCATGATGCCTCAGAGTATGTCCTACCAACCGATCCCTTCTTCTAGTCAAGTTGTGCTACAAACGTCTCTTCTCCCCAATCCTATTGAAAACCTCCTCATTAGTTATGTGATCTACCCATCTAATCTTGAGCATTCTTCTGTAGCACCACATTTCGAAAGCTTCTATTCTCTTCTTGTCCAAACTAGTTATCGTCCATGTTTCACTTCCACACATGGCTACACACCATACAAATACTTTCAGAAACGACTTCCTCATACTTAAATCTAAATTCGATGTTAACAAATTTCTCTTCTTCAGAAACGCTTTCCTTGCCATTGCCAGTCTACATTTTACATCTTCTCTACTTCGACCATCATCAGTTATTTTCCTCCAAAAACAGCAAAACTCATCTACTACTTTAAGTGTCTCATTTCCTAATCTAATTCCCTCAGCATCACCGAACTTAATTCGACTACATTTCATTAAATAGCAGCAGTATTATTTGCAAAACAAGTATCCAATATCCTCGTTTTGCTTTTGTTGATGTTCATCTTATATCCTCCTTCCAAGACATTATCAATTCCGTTCAACTGCACTTCCAAGTCCTTTACTGTCTCTGAAACAATTACAATGTCATCGGCGAACCTAAAAGTTTTTATTTCTTCTCCATTGAACTTTATACTTACTGAGAATTTTTCTTTTGTTTCCTTCACTGCTTGCTCAATATACAGATTGAATAACATCGGGGAGAGGCTACAACCATGTCTCACTCCCTTCCCAACCACTGCTTCCCTTTCATGTCCCACGACACTTACAACTGCCATCTGCTTTCTGTACAAATTGTAAATAGCCTTTCGCTCCCTGTATTTTACCCCTGCCACTTTCAGAATTTGAAAGAGAGTATTCCAGTCAACATTGTCAAAATCTTTCTCTAAGTCTACAAATGCTAGGAACGTAGGTTTACCTTTCCTTAATCTTTATTCTAAGATACGTCCTAAGGTCAGTATTGCCTCACCTGTTCCAACATTTCTGCGGAATCCAAACTGATCATCCCCGAGGTCGGCTTCTACTAGTTTTTCCATTCGCCTGTAAAGAAATCGAGTAACTGTTTTGCTGCTGTGACTTATTAAACTGACAGTTCGGTAATTTTCATATCTGTCAAAACCGGCTTTATTTGAGATTATTATATTCTTGCCGGTCACGGTGGCATTGCGGTTCTAGGCGCTTCAGTCCGGAACCGTGTGACTGTTACGGTCGCAGGTTCGAATCCGGCCTCGGGCATGGATGTGTCTGATGTGCTTAGGTTAGTTACGTTAAAATAGTTCTAAGTTCTAGAGGGCTTACGACCTCAGATGTTAAGTCCCATAGTGCTCAGAGCCATTTGAATCATTTTTATTATATTCTTCTTGAAGTCTGTCTCATACATCCTGCTCACCAGATGTTAGTGTTTTGTTGGGACTGGCTCTCCCAAGGCTGTCAGTAGTTCTAATGGAATGTTGTCTACTCCGGGGGCCTTGTTTCGACTCAGGTCTTTCAGTACTCTGTCAAACTTGTCACGCAGTATCATATCTCCAATTTCATCTTCGTCTACATCCTCTTCAATTACCATAATATTGTCCTCAAGTACATCGCCCTTGTATAGACCCTCTATATACTCCTTCCACCTATCTGCTTTCACGTCTTTGATTAGAACTGGGTTTCCATCCGAGCTCTTGATATCCGTGCAAGTGGTTCTCCTTTCTCCAAAGGTCTCTTTAATTTTCCTGTAGGCAATATCTATCTTACCCCTAGTGAGATAAGCCTCTACATCCTTACATTTGTCCTCTAGCCAACCCTGCTTAGCCATTTTGCACTTCCTGTCGATATCATTTTTGAGACCTTTGTATTCCTTTTTGCCTGCTTCATTTACTGCATTTTTATATTTTCTCCTTTCATCAATTTAATTCAATATTTCTTCTGTTAGCCAAAGGTTTCTACTAGCCCTCGTCTTTTTACCTATTTGATCCTCGACTGCCTTCACTATTTCATCCCTCAAACCTACCCATTCTTCTTCTACTGTATTTCTTTCCCCCATTCATGTCAATTGTTCCCTTATGCTCTCCTTGAAACTCCATACAACCTCTCTTTCTTTCAGTTTATCCAGTTCCCATCACCTGAAGTTCCCACCTTTCTGCAGTTTGTTCACTTTTAATTTGCAGTTCATAACCAATAGATTGTGGTCAGAGTCCACATCTGGCCCTGGAAAAGTCTTTCAATTTAAAATCTAGTTCCTAAATCTCTGTCTTACCATTATATAATCTATCTGATACCTTTTAGTATCTCCAGAGTTGTTCCATGTATACAACCTTCTTTCATGATTCTCAAACCAATTGTTAGCTATGATTAAGTTATGCTCTGCGGAAAATTCTACCAGGCGGCTTAGTCTTTGATTTCTGAGCCCCAATCCATATTCACCTGCTACTTTTCCTTCTCTCAATTTTCCTACTCTTGAATTCCACTCACCCACGACTATTAAATTTCCGTCTCCCTTCACTACCTAATAATTTCTTTTATCTCATCATACATTTCATCAATTTCTTCGTCATCTGAAGAGCTAGTTGGCATATAAACTTAGACACGAAGCCCACGCCTACTACAGTAGTACATCTTGGCCACAATAATGAGTTCACTATGCTGTTTGTAGTAGCTTACCCGCATTCCTATTTTCCCATTCATTATTAAACCTACTCCGGCATTACCCCGATTTGATTTTGTATTTATAACCCTGTATTCACCTGACCAAAATTCTTGTTCTTCCTGCCACCGAACTTCACTAATTCCCACTATATCTAACATTAACGTATCCATTTCCCTTTTTAAATTTTCTAACCTACTTGCCCGATTAAGGGATCTGACATTCCACGCTCCGATCCGTAGAACGCCAGTTTTCTTTCTCCTGATAACGACATCCTCCTGAGTAGTCCCCGCCCGGAATGGGGCACTATTTCAGCTCCGGAATATTTTACCCAAGAGGACGCCATCATCATTTAACCATACAGTAAAGCTGCATACCCTCGGGAAAAATTACGGCTGTAGTTTCCCCTTGCTTTCAGCCGTTCGCAGTACCAACACAGCAAGTCCGTTTTGGTTATTGTTACAGGGCCAGATCAATCATCTAGACTGTTGCCCGTGCAACTACTGAAAAGGCTGCTGCCCCTCTTCGGGAACCACACGTTTGTCTGGCCTCTCAACAGATACCCCTCCGTTGTGGTTGCACCTAAGGTACGGTTATCTGTATCGTTGAGGCATGCAAGCCTTCCCACCAACGACAAGTTTCCGTTACTTCCAAATAGACAGCGTAGTTGCAGCATAGTTTCAAAATGGCGTCTGTAGGTGATGTACGTTACAAGGAACGTGCTGTCATTGAATTTCTCACTGTTGAGAGAGAAACTGTGGGTAATATTCTCCAAATGCTTGTGCAAAGTCTGTGGAGCATCTGCTGTTTACAGAGGTACAGTTGATCATTGGGCACGAAAGGGGGGGGGGGGGGGGGGGTGAGGTATCAGAAGGCGTTTCGGCGGTGCTCCACGACTTGTAGCGATCGGGAAGACCATCCACGGCTGTCACACCTGACATGTTCCAGCGAGCTGACGTTGTCATTCACAAAGACAGACGCATTACGACCCGGCAGTTGGTGCTGCGTGTATCAATCAACAAAGGAAGTGTGGATGCGATTATCCGCACTCCCGGATATTCAAAAATGTGTGCCAGATGGGTCCCGCGGTGTCTAGCGATGGCTCACAAATCGCACAGAAGAAACATCTGTGTGGATTTGTTGCAACGTTTTGAAGCTGAGGGGGAAGCCTTCTTGTCCTGGACTGTTGCAGGTGATTAAACCTGGGTTCACCATTTTGAGCTCGAAACAGAACAACAGTCTATGAAACGGCGCCATTCCCACTCCCCACAGAAGAAAAAAATTCGAAGCAACTGCTTCGGCGGCTAAGGTCATGATCACCGTGTTCTGGAACTGCAAAGGTGCGGTTCTCATTGATACGATGCCAAGAGGCAGTACCATTAATTCAGAAGCATATGTCAATCCACTGACAAAATTCAAAACGCGCTTCCGGCGAGTTCAGCGCTACAGAAACCCAGGAGATGTTTTGCCGCAACATGATAACGCTCGGCCCCACCCGAGCCTGAGGACTGCTGAACACGTCGCAAAACAGGGCGCAACGCTGTCACCCCGTCCTTCGTACGGCCCTCACCTGGCCGCCTCGGACTTCCACATTTTGAGGACGATGAGGAGGTGATTCACACAGTGAAACACTGGCTCCATCACCTGGATAAGGATTGGTACTGATACCGTTTGTTTCACGCTGGAGGAAGGCCATGGAATGGGACGTAAATTACATGGTAAAATAGGATGTGCACATAGAACACCATTGTTTCATGAGTGTAATTCTGAAGAAGAGAAATTTGTTAACATCGAGTATAGATTTAAGTGTCAGGAAATCGTTTCTGAAAGTATTTGTATGGAGTGTAGCCACGTATGGAAGTGAAACATGGACGATAAATAGTTTGGAGAAGAAGAGAATAGAAGCTTTCGAATTGTGGTGCTACAGAAGAATGCTGAAGATTAGATGGGTAGATCACATAACTAATGAGGAATTGTTGAATAGGATTGGGGAGGAGTTTGTGGCACAACTTGACTAGAAGAAGGGATCGGTTGGTAGGACATGTTCTGAGCCATCAAGAGATCACAAATTTAGCATTAGAGGGCAGCGTGGAGGGTAAAAATCGTAGAGGGAGACCAAGAGATGAATACAGTAAACAGATTCAGAAGAATATAAGTTGCAGTAAGTACTGGGAGATGAAGAAGCTTGCACAGGATAGAGTAGCATGGAGAGCTGCATCAAACCAGTCTCAGGGCTGAAGACCACAACAACAAAAACTCTCATTATGTTCAATAAAGAAAATAAAGAACTGTCGAAGAAAAATGTAGTGTATTACTTTCTGAAAAGCCCTCGTACATTTAATCACGGTCAGTTTTAGGGTATAGTGAGCGGGGAGGAGTGTTACACGAGCACCCTGTTCGTTCTTCTAGTCTGTGTTTCCACGTTCTCCTACACTCGCCGATTCAGAGCCTCATTTCTGATCTTTTCAAAGGACTTAGATTACAACGTCGATTTCTAAAGCGGCAACTCAAACTCTTCGATTGGTTTTTTTCTTTTATGAAATCTAGCTTGGACTGTGGTAAAAGCGAGAAAGATGTTCTGTAAGTGTATATTTGGCGGTCTGAGGAGACCAAGCCTGTAAATTTACCAGATTTTTCTGGAACGGTACCGCATTCCCTCGGCTGGCAGAAAGGATATCTTCGCAATATGAAATTTTCACTCCGCAGCAGAGCTTGCGCTGGTATGGAACTTCCTGGCATATTAAAACTGTGTGTCGGACCGAGACTCAAACCCGTGCACGGGCAGCGCAGTCGGTAGGGCACTTGCCTGCGGAAGGCAAAAGTCCCGAGTTCAGTCTCGGTCCGGCACACAGTTTTAATCTGCCAGGAAGTTTCAAAGGATCTCTTTATCAGCCGGCCGCAGTGACGGAGCGGTTCTAGGCGCTTCAGTTTGGAACCGTGCGACTGCTACGGTCACAGGTTCGAATCCTGCCTCAGGCATTGATGTGTGCGATGTCCTTAGGTTAGTTAGGTTTAAGTAGTTCTACGTTGTAGGTGACTATTTTAAGTCCGATAGTGCCATTTGAACCCATCTCTTTCTCGCTGCCTCGCACAAAGACCTTTTGCCAACTACTACAATGTTGTGGCAATCAGCCTGTTGTTTTCAAGCATCTTCGCAAACACCTGTGTTCGTGTTGTCATAGACAGAAACTGCTCTCATCGACCAAAACTAGTGCTCCGTACTGGCATCAGTGAAATCGGACTCTGACCTCCGTACTGCTTCAAGACCGTTATTGCGTTGGAACAACGAAGTGCCGACTGCTGTACCACAGTCAGATGTGGGACGAATGCGCCCGATCGGTCCATCGACGACTTCAGAGAGTACCTTAGCTGCTACCTGGAGTCCAGTGCATCAAACACTCAGCATTCGCCCAGTCACTGCGGTGCTCTTTCGTACTGCGCTTAAAATACACCGACGAGTCAAAGCATCGTGATTGCCTGTCCAATTGCGTGTTGGTCCATTTCTGGAAAGCGATACCGCAGAGATTCTGCGTGGCGTGGATTCGGCAGGACCTCGGTACCGTTCCGGAAGTACGTCTACTATCAGGTCATGCAGTTTCCGTAAATTGCGGGCGCTTATCTTTGGGCACAGAGCTGGCACCACTTGTGTGAGTTCAGATAAGGTGAATCTGGTGGCCAAAACGTTGTCAGCTCTTAGAACCGTTGTAGCAGTATCCTAGACTTGTGACACGGATACTTATTCTGCTGGAAGACATCACGGACAAAGGGGTGAAGGCAGTTCTCAGTAATGCTCAAGTCGTCGACAGCTGTGACGGCGTCTTCGGTCGCCACCACGGCTGCCACACGGGCCCCGCCGGCCTGCGCCGTCGCGCGGTGCAGTTTTGCAGCACCTGTTCGCCTGGACGACGGCGTGTCCGGACACGATTGTCGACCAGGTGTGACAGGAAACGTGGTTCGCACGGGGCGGCGACGCGTCTGTTGGTCCTCGGTCTAATTCCGAACATCCTGTGCCGTCTGTTATCGTCAGCGGCCGTGTAATTGTGTCAAAATGGGAACGTGAACACCCGGAGGTCGTCTTCTGCGTTTAAGGGTGAAAAGCGTCAGAGCTTTTCATGTTTCTAATTAAAGGAGATAATTGCTTTTAAAATCAGTCATTAGTTTATTGCAGTATATTAAGTGTGAGGGAGGTGAATTATTGTGTCATTAAGCATCGGTAAAGGGCTATGATTCTTCTCTTTGCAAACTTGGTACACTTTGTGCAGGAAAGGAATTCTTCTGATGCTTTCCTAGCTGGGAAGCCCGGCGACCAGGTGGACACAGGTAGTGCCCACGGGCGAGCGGCGGTCGCGCGCCCATGTCCGCACGCTTCACAGAGGGCAGGCCCCCAGAGGATTAGCGACTGGCGAAGATGCTGCATACATCGACATGCTGCCAAGGGAAGCCGTGGACATTAGCGCGTGTGCCCGAGGCAGCGGAAACTAAAAACTTAGAGCGAAAAACAGTTTTGTCACGATTCGTAACGTGGAAAGACCGGCGAGTTGAATAGCAACAACACGACTTGGGTATCCAAGAACCTCAAGTGGCCCGGGGAATTTTGGCCGTTTCCCGGGAGCAGGACAGCTGGGAACGTAGCGGCAATACTCAAAGGGAGAAGTTGGGTTGCGTTGTTTGGAGGAGGAGACCAGACAGCGAGGTCATCGGTCTCATTGGATTAGGGAAGGACGGGGAAGGAAGTCGGCCGTGCCCTTTGAAAGGAACCATCCTGGCATTTGCCTGGAGCGATTTAGGGAAATTAAAAAAAAACTAGATCAGGATGGCCTGAAGCAGGATTGAAAGGGAGCAGTCTTAGTTTATTTCTATACTCTGTCTCACACAGGGTATCGCTCTCTTTTCCTCGCGGAATGCGACTGCAAAGAGGGAGGAAATTCTGAAACGGTCCTCTTTCTTGGCAAGAATCTCATGTTCGCTTTGAAAAATAGTACGAGTTACGTAATTTGCGGAAGGGCAGAGACAAGACGCTGGAAGGGAGCGGCTCTCTCTCTCTCTCTCTCTCTCTCTCTCTCTCTCTCTCCAGGTGCGAGGAGCGCACTAGTATTAAGGATTCCGAATATTGATTCTGAGGAGGCAGGAGTTATCTGGAGACTGCTTCCGATAAGTCGCAAGGATTCTCTTATCGCTTGTCATGAGAAAATGCACTTTGAATTCGTCACAAACAGCGTAGAGCGCAAAGTTTGTTAGATCCAAGTAGGCGAGCTTCATTCACTGTGCGCGTTATCAAGAGCTTAACTGAGGATCACACTTTGATTTACTACACGTCCGATGACGGTAGTACTGTTAGAACAGTTTTGAGCTTTGTTTAATGCAGTTTCACGTAGGTTTGCACTTGCAGATGGACGCATACCGTCGTCCAGTAATGATAACTGCCAGTAGAAGGTTTCGTCACTATTTTCAGCGAAGGGCATGTTACACGCTATCAACTACTTTGCCGGCAGTCTTGATGCAGCCGCACGCAATCAGCCGACTCCACCGCCACGCCGACCACGCTATGAACATGGTAATACAGAAAACGCCCGCTTTCCTAGCTCCGCATTCTTTTTCGCTTTCTTAAATTTCCTTGCAATGTGTTAGATGCTCATAAAGACACAAGGCTCAGTATTCACCGTTTGCCCTTTAAAAGGGTCATATGTTCAGCTGCTTTTTTTTTATTCCTTCCTCATTTATTACACCAGGTCAACCCGTCTCGTGTAATTTATTTATATGTTAAATTAGAATGAAATCATACAATGCTCATGTTAAAAGGCAGATACTAGGGCAGGCAGCTTGTATTATTTACTTGTTGTGAGCGCTTCGTGTCAATTCAGTTCTATTTGTTGTTTTTTATTTGATACTTTCTACAGTATCTGGCGACCCAATTTTTTATTTTTGTTTATCATTATTTCAATAATTTGTGAGTGAATGTTTAATGAATTTGATAAAATTCCAATAATTATTGCATATGCAGTTTAATGCAGCTTCACTGAATAAACCACTTACATGTTGAATAGCACTCCTTGCATTTCACTTAGAGAATCTGAATAAAATTCACACATGGTATCTTGCAAAGGACACTTTTTCCCAGGTGCCGGGTCATGACAGTGAGGTCTTTGTCAGAGGCGCTTACGCCTGTGGTTTCCCCGTTTTGCGGTCCGTATCGTCGCTCGAGTGATTTTCCAGTCCCGTCTGCTGCATTTACACATTTTCCTTACCGCGACACGGGCCTGCAACAGCACTAGGCGGTGGGCAGTGGTCATCACCATGTTCATGAAGTAACTCTGCAGTTAGGACGTCGTATCGAGTAATTAGTTTCGTCGTAGATTTGTGATGTGCTTCTGTCAACACGTCATACGAGAAACATTTTGACTTAATGGAAGAGGTATTTTGGAAACCCCGATTAAACTAAACGAACTGTAAAGTACGTGCGCGTCGTATGATCAGCGCTGGAACGCTCAAAGCAACAGATAAGTTGGGTGTTGAGATTCTGCCGAAATGTGTAACGGCATGCGGAAAAGTGGTCTGTGGGTTAAAGACAGCTCTCTGTCAAAAATCATTGTCTTTTGCGAAAAATGCATGTGTGTCAAAACTTCATGACACACTATATGCCGCACCGAGACTCGAACCTTGTACTCGTGCCTTTTACAGGTCAGTGCTGTACCGACTTTCCAAGTACGATTAACGCTCCGTCGTCACGGCTGTACTTCGGGCAGCACCACGTGTCTTACCTCCCAAACGTCACACAAGTTCTCGTGCTAGCCCCTCGTAGTATGTGCAAGAACATCTGTGAAGCTTGTAACATAAGAGACGAGGCTCTAGCGGAAGTAAATCTGTGAGGATAGGTCGTGACTGATACTCCTACAGCTCAGTCGGTACAGCAAATGCCCGCAAAACTGAAAGGTCCCAGGTGCGATTCTCGGTCCGGCACACAGTTTTAGTGTGGCGGGAAGTTTTATACAGCCACACATTGCGCTCCAGAGCGAAAATTCATTCTGAAATTCAAATGTGTTGTCTGAACAAGACCTACCCGTCCTGAGCTCAATTTTCTAAAATTGCTGTCAGCCTTGGTGATGTTATATTCGGAACCATTTAACATTCACTGGTTTTTTTTTTAAATTCCCCTACTTTTCTGTCAGTGTTTCCCCTCTCCTTTCGCAAACATGAGCGTTAGTGTGTCCTATTCAGACAACAGATTTTTCTCCAGAAAAATAATTGAGAAGCATGTGGTAGTCAATAGTGGAATACATCTACTGTTTGATGAACAGGTGAAAGTCGTTGATAATGTAGATAGGAGAATATTATTGAGAGAATATTAGACAGGAGAGGCATACCATGCTATTTACTTAGAGTAACGCAGCAAATCTATCAAGACTCCAAAATTCTCGTTGCTGGATGAGAGAATGATAAACTAATTAATTTAATATAATTTAATCTTACGACAAGGATGCATTTTGTCTCGCATATTTCGTAATACACTATTGGCCATTAAAATTGCTACACTAAGAAGAAATGTAGATGATAAACGAGTATTCATTGGACAAATATATTTCACTAGGAATAACTGTCTTGAGGAATGTATGAATCATTGACTGTCCTGCCCCGACTCTTACTTGGTTACAGGGCAGACATGCCTTGTGGGTAACAAAGCAGGGGTCTGGGTAGGACAGTCAATGTTCCGTACATTCCTCAAGACGGATACAGGGCAGACATGCTGTGTGGGTAACAAAGCAGGGGTCGGGGCATGACAGTCAATGATGCGTACATTTCTCGAGACGGTTACAGGGCAGACATGCCTTGTGGGTAACAGTCTTGAGCAATGTGCGGATCATTGACTGTCCTCCCAAGACCCCTGCTTTATTACCCACAATGCATGTCTGCCCTGTAACCGTCTCGAGAAATACCCCGACCCCTGCTTTGTTACCCACACAGCATGTCTGCCCTGTATCCGTCTTGAGGAATGTACGGATCATTGACTGTCCTACCCAGACCCCTGCTTTGTTACCCACAATGCATGTCTGCCCTCTAACTGTCTTGAGGAATGTATGGATCATTGACTGTCCTGCCCCGACTCCTACTTTGTTATCCATAAGGCATGTCTGCCCTGTAACCCTCTTGAGCAATGTGCGGATCATTGACTGTCCTCCCCAGACCCCTGCTTTATTACCCACAATGCATGTCTGCCCTGTAACCGTCTCGAGAAATGTACGCATCATTGACTGTCATGCCCCGACCCCTGCTTTGTTACCCACACAGCATGTCTGCCCTGTATCCGTCTTGAGGAATGTACGGAACATTGACTGTCCTACCCAGACCCCTGCTTTGTTACCCACAATGCATGTCTGCCCTCTAACTGTCTTGAGGAATGTATGGATCATTGACTGTCCTGCCCCGACTCCTACTTTGTTATCCATAAGGCATGTATGCCCTGTAACCCTCTTGAGCAATGTGCGGATCATTGACTGTACTGCCCAGACCCCTGCTTTATTACCCATAAGTCATATCTGCCCTGTAACCATCTTGAGCAATGTGCGGATCATTGACTGTCCTGCCCAGACCCCGGCTTTGTTACATACAATAGGAGAAACTCGACCAACGTTAGTCGTTCCGCCAGGCGTTTAAGCATATTGTAGGAGCCCCTCAGAATTCAGGGAAATGCAGCCCCCAGCCGGAAGTGCCGTGTGCCGCGTCCTCCGATGCTTGCGTCGCACAGGACACTCAGAGAAGTAAAACAACATGTATGGGAATCAAGTGAAAAGTATTTTTGAGCTCTCAGTACAAATACCCTCATTACAATAACCTTATTCAGTTTGTTACTACCGTTGAATGACACATGACATTAATAAAATTGATGAAAATGAGAGGAGACATGCAAAAGAGCGCATGGAACCTCTCAACGTAACTAATGAGGAGATAGTGAGTAGAATTGGGAGAAAAGGAATTTGTGGCACATGTCGTTTAGAAGAACAAAGACATCGAGGGATCACGAACTTAGTTTTGAATTCAAACGTGGAGAGTAAAATCGTAGAAGAGACCAAAAGGTGAATAGACTAAGCAGTTTTAGGAGGATGTAGGTTACAGTAGTTACTCGGAGATCGAGATGCTTGCGCAGGATATAGTAGCATGGGGAGCTTGTAATGGTACTTGAATTACGTAACCATTACGGTACCCCACCTCAACCTCTCGATACCAGCAATATTCTATTATGTTTCTGTAAAATAGTTAACATATTTCTGTGAAAACATTCAGATTTAATTTCATTAATGTAGAGGTACTTTGATACTTCGATATGTTTATATTGCAATGATATTATTCGTATGTGTATTCTTTCTTTTGTGACTATGATCTTTGACGTACTTGTAACTCTGATTTTTGGGCGCGTAAGCGGTTATTGGAGAGCCAAGTTTGGTCGTCATGATGAAAAGACGCAATTTGTAGTCAGTTTAAGAAATGTGAACTTAAACAGTGAGGAAGATATTTTCAAGTATGTTTTATATTGTGAAGTGATATTGCAACAAAAGTAATAAAAAAGAAGTGTAACTTAAATTCGGAGTGCTGATTACTATTTTACAAATTCATTGTCCTAACTTGCAAATGTTTAATCTTCAAGAATGGTTTATGAAACACATGTATAAAACTTTTGAATATCGCAGAATAGCACCTACGCCTCTTTGCACCCGAGCTTGGAATCACCACCACCTAGATTTTCGACGATTGAGCCATGAGTTCACAACGAGACCAGCGTAGGAAACACGAAAAGATGAGTGCCTAGTTTATCCATTATTACATGAAATGTCTTTATTAACTGTGCTCTAATGACACCTGCTCCATAATATAACTTTGTTGTTGCCCGAAAATGTAATATTTAGCAGCGTGAGCAACACTACAACCATAATTAATTTTTGACCTTTGTTGTTGTAGGGTTGTTAGAAGCTCCATCGAACCAGTCTTTGTACTGAAGACCACAACAACAGCAACAACAACACAGCGATTTTTCGTAGCATGGACTCAGAAGGTCGTAGTTAGGCTTCCTGAAGTACGTGGCACCACGTGTCTCGGCACAGTTACGCAGTTCCCCTAAACTACAAGTCGGTGGTTTGTGGGCACAAAGCTGGCGCCCATTAACTTCCCAGGTGTGTTTCATCGGGTTCAGGCAAATTCGGTGGCCAGTGCATCGACGTACCTTCACTATTACGTTCCTCGTACCGTTATAACACAATTCTGACCTTGTGACACCGACAGAAAAAAATAACCTGCTGCAAGATGTCATCACCGTCAAACAGGCCGACTTGGAGCAGGAGAGGCACCAAAGGACATTTTAATTTGCACTGTCTATACTTTTACAAATAAATTCATAAAACTTTGTCAGCATGACCAGGAGGGACACAGGATTCACACTCGTAGCAGTCGAAGTTCAAAAACATAACAAAATAATTTTTTTTAGATATGAAATTTCATCATTTTTTCACTTACTGTTAGTTGCATTTGTTGCTATAGGGACATTTTTCTTCACAAGTAAGCACAGCATACAAGCAGTACTTACAGGTGTATGAAAATCTAGAATTTTCCAAATCTATGAAAAATTGTGGTAAAAAAGTGAGATAATTAACTACAAAACTTGTTTTTTTTTTCTAAATATAAAGTTTAAAACGTAACAGCTCATTCATTTTTTCATAAATTAAATTGATTCTAGAGTCTCCTGCTCCAAGTCGGCCCGTTTGACGTCCTACCCCCCTTAATTAGTTCTATGTTCTAGGGGACTGATGACCTCAGATGTTTAGCCACATAGTGCTCAGAACCATTTGAACCATTCGTTGAGAAGGCTCCTGTTGAACAATGTGCACCGAACGGAGTGTTGAGAAAGGCTTGCGATCTGACAGATTTGCGACTGTTCCGCCTGAGAGGGCAGGCCTCCGATCTGCATGGTCTGGGGCGCGGTGTGAACGTCATACACTTTGTCGCCTACTCTTTCTTTCACCGTCTTAGACCACTTTCCATAGACGCTCACGACAGTAGCATGTAAACAGCCGACAAGGTTCGCCGTTTTCTAGATAACGGTTACCGAGCGCCAGACCATAACAACTAGGTCTTTGTCAAAGACGTTATTTATTCATACACATTTCCGGAGTGTACTTTCATTGGAATGATATCTCATTCGTCTTTCCTCCGTTCGTGTAATTTCCTTACCTAGTCGGTTGGCGGCGGCGCCACGGCGGTGGTAATGCTGCGACACGCCGGTGTACGTTGGCACCCTCTGAAGATGACGAGGATAGAAAAAGAACGTGGGCAATGGAAGGTCGAAAAATACTTGTCAGTGAGGGTAAAATACAGGGAGCGAAAGGCTATTTACAATTTGTACAGAAAACAGATGGCAGTTGTAAGAGTCGGGGGTATGAAAGGGAAGCAGTGGTGGGAAGGGAGTGAAACAGGGTTGTAGCCTATCCCCGACGATATCCAATCTTTATATTGAGCAAGCAGTAAATGAAACAAATGAAAAATTCGGCATAGGAATTAAAATCCATGGAGAAGAAATAAAAACGTTGAGGTTCGCCGATAACATTGTAATTCTCTCAGAGACAGAAAAGGACTTGGAAGATGAGTTGAACGGAATGGACAGTGTCTTGAAAAGAGGGTATAAGATGAACATCAACAAAAGCAAAACGAGGATAATGGAATGTAGGCGAATTAAGTCGGGTGATGCTGCGGGAATTAGATTAGGAAATGAGACACTTAAAGCAGTAAAGGAGGTTTGCTATTTGGGGAGCAAAATAACTGATGATGGTCGAAGAGAGGATATAAAATGTAGACCGGGAATGGCAAGGAAAGCGTTTCGGAAGAAAAGAAATTTGTTAACATCGAGTATAGATTTAAAAGTATTTGTATGGAGTACGTGGACGATAAATAGTTTGGACAAGAAGAGAATAGAAGCTTTCGAAATGTGGTGCTATACAAGGGTGCTGAAGATTAGATGGGTAGATCACGTAACTGATGAGGAGGTATTGAATAGAATTGGGGAGAAGAGGAGTTTGTGGCACAACTTGACGAGAAGAAGGAATCGGTTGGTAGGACATGTTCTGAGGCATCACGGGATCACCAATTTAGTACTGGAGGGCAGTGTGGAGGGTAAAAATCGTAGAGGGAGACCAAGAGATGAATACACTAAGCAGATTCAGAAGGATGTAGGCTGCAGTAGGTACTGGGAGATGAAGAAGCTTGCACAAGGTAGAGTAGTATGGAGAGCTGCATCAAACCAGTCTCAGGACCGAAGGCCACAACAACAACAGTGGACGGGGCTCGGGCAGATTGGGGAGCCGTGCTGCAAGGGTTGGCGGGCTGTGAAGGGTGCAGCGGATCGGTGGTCGGGCTGAGAACGGGCCACCCGGGAGTCTGTATCAGCCGCGGCCCACAAACAAACCCGAGAACGTTGATCGCGTCGCCCGCTCCGCCGCCGCCTCACCAAAAAACGCGCCCACCTCCCTGCCGCAGCAGACCACGGCGGCCAGCAGGCCGGTCTGACCCTTCTTCCCCTGTCGCGCTATTACTCTTCTTCACTTGGTTGTATCGCCACGTAATGACAAATTATATTTACTTGCTGACTCATTCCTTAGTTATTTACAGCTCATGGCAGCCATATACAGCTCGTTTCACAATTTCTATTTCAAGCTTCTAGGTGTTTTAGAGGAGACTTAGTAGACACAGTTTCAATAAGGAACTCGTTCCGGATTTGTACCATTTGGACGTAAAATAACTTTGAAGATGGGTCACTTCCAAATCTCCAGCTTCCCGGAAAGCATGCCAGCTGAAAAGAGGGTGACGTCTCTAGACCCTGTTGTCGTTGTGACGTCACATAACACCTTCTCGAGGCCCACGAGAAAGACAGGCCGCGGCGCGTACGTCCAACACCGACTCAAAGGTAGGCCTCGGCGCTTGTTGGTGACGTCACATCAGATGGGCACGGCGAACGCCACGTCTGTTGCTGGCAGAAACGCCTGGGCGTGCTTATCACTATAAATCTCTTATTTTTGGACAAAATGTTTGGCATTGTTTTGGATTCTGCAGTTTTATTTAGATGAAAGATTTTCTTACTATCGTAAAGCTACAAATGAAGATCATAGTTCTGTATTACTGAATCCTGTCGAAACAAACGTAGATCAATATGAGAAGATGCTTTGCCCCATTGCAAGCTTCGGAAATTTTACATTCAAGTAACTATATTTACTTGATCCATTTTGCTATCGAAACTTACCCCAAAGCCCTTACAATTAACACGTTTTGTTTATTTATTTATTTTCGTTTGACATCGTCACTGGAAATGGGAACTAATTTACATGTGTAAATGTCCAACTGTAGCCAGTCATTAGATTACAGTCGTTTTCAACGAAAGGAATTCTAAACAGGAAACAAAATAGCTTCATACATCGAAAATACTGCTGAGCTTAAACTTTTTTAAACATGCACATTAGAAAAGATAAATATTCCCCTCTTGCAACTGAAAGGAGAAACTTCATAAGATAAAAAATTTTATTTGATAAATCAGCTATCTCTCTTTTGTCTCTTCTTCTGTCCCCCACCCCCTCCCCCAACGTGTACAATAGCAAGATATTTCATTAACATTCTGTGCTCCTCACCCCATAGTCAACCAAGACACCTAAAGAAGACCACCAATATGTTCAGAGTTTCTTGTAAAAGCAACTCAGTACAAACGTAAACTTCCTCAGATTCACAAAGAAGGTAAAGAAGCACGAATTCTGTTGCTGCTGGACAATGAAGTTGTTTTTATATGTCAATCCTTAAAACACGTGGAAATTTAAGTTCAGGAGTACACTATTTGTTAAGAAGCGTAATGAATTGCACAATTAATTGATTACAGAAATCTCTAAGAACAATGTGTGTTGGTCAACTACCGTCAATAGTTTCACATTTTCCTGTGTCAGACAGAGAGACACCACCATTATGAGTATACCTGCAACCTAGCTGACGTGACGTCACGAACAAGCGCCGAGGCCTTCCTTTGAGTCGCTGTTGGTACGTCACGAAGATAGTCCTGAACTCGCTCTCTCGCTCAGCTCAGCAGACAAAATGCGTTTCTAAAGCTGGGCGTGTAAGCACTAACGAGAATTGCATCTTCCACTGGAATCTGCTATTATGAAGTGTTACTGATTAACTGCACTACAACAAAATTTAATTCAACATTAATACTCGGTATAAATGGTATAACGGCTTGTTTATAGCATTTAGTCTCTTCTGCTTAACAGTACTCATTACCTGTAGGAAGTGGTGCCTTATGCAACTGATAATCATTTTAGCATGATTTGATTTTATTTTACGCCAGTACAGCGGTGACAAATTATAACCAGGCCCATGAACTTCCCATCATTATAGGACTAATAACAGTAAGGATCCATAATTGTACGGACGCACCTAGTTACGAGTTAACAGGTGTAGAAACGTAGTTTGCCTGCTGATTTGAGCCAGCGAGCGAGCGTAGGACTACCTTCGTGACGTACGCGCCGCGGCGTGCCTTTCTCGTAGGCCTCGACACTTTCGTCCGGCTGCAACAAGGGCCGCGATAAACTGGCTCGTTCGCAACGACGACGAACACCCGAAACACTGGCCGTGCCGTGAGACTGGGAAGTGATTCGATCCTCAGATTTGTTTTACATCCAAATGGTACATTTCCAGAGATGCATTTCCTATTAAAACTTTACCTACAAAGCCCCTCTACAGCCACTACAAACCTTTAATAGAAACTGTGAAACACCCTCGATAAGAGTGAAATGCAGTGCGTGCCTTGTATCCCGACCACACCAAATAACTTTTTTGTCCAGAAATAAAATAATTTTTTTTCAACTAAGTTCATTTAGCAACACGGGGACCTTAAGCAGCACCGTTGCCTGTCTTGTACCTTCGGTCGCTACGAAGATTTGATATGCAATAAGTCTATTTTAAATAGCACCCTATATTTTTTTCTCTCCTCAAGACTTGTTCAAAATCGTATCACAGCGGACCACTCACGTAAACATGACGTTGCTAAAAACTTAACACAAAATTTAACCAGTCCACTCGCTGGAGCTGACCCTACACAGAGAAAAGGAAATGCGCACCTGTTGTTGAGGTAACCGCCTTCACGCGAACGACTGCGTGAGTACTGTGCTGCTAGCACAGGACAGTTACATTGCTAACTGCGTCAGGTTTACGTGATGTGTTCACCGCGATTAGTTTTTGAACAGGTCTCGCGGAGAGGAAGTGAATTATCGAATAAAAAATATAGGATGCCAGTTAAAAGGCACATACCGCTGTTCGTATCCTCGTAACTAAACCAAGTTACAAGAAAAGTGTTCTAGCTGGTTAACATCCCCATGGGAGCTAAACAGCACTTACTCAATACATTTTTTGTTTTGCTTCTGGGCTGAAACTTATTTGTAGTGAACAAGATAAATTCACACCCTGTGTAGGGACGATATATACAAATGGAAAGAAAATTGATAGTCTTTTAGACGACGATTTTGGCTTTAGGAAAGGTAAAGGCACCGCAGAGGCAGTTCTTACGTCGCACTTCATAACTAAGGCAAGACTTAAGAAAAAGAAAGACACATTCATACGATTTTGTGACCTCTACAAAGTTTTCTATAATGTAAAATGGTGGAAGACGCTCAAAATTCTCAGTGAAATGGGTATAAGTCCAAAAGCTGATTTGATTTCATGCACCTTTCTACCCTACTATATCCTGTGCAAGCCTCTTCATTTGTGAATAAGTATCACAAGCTACATCCACGTAAACCTGCTAACTTTAGTCCAGCTATGGTATCCTTGTACAATTTCACCTTCTACTGACGCTTCCTTGATGACTAAAGATGTGTCCAATTAAGCGACCACTTCTTTTAGTCAAATTGTCCACAAATTTCCTTACTCAGATTCAGTCCCTCCTTCCAATCTTCAGCATTCTTCTGTAGCACCGCATTTCAAGAGCTTCTATCACTTTTGTGTCAACTGTTCATCGCTCGCAATCGACTTCCTAACATTCAAATTTGTAATCAATATTAAGAAATGTTTTTCTTCTGAGAAGAGCTGTCGCAGGTCCCAAACAGTAAAACTCTTCTACCAAGTTCTAGTATCTCGTTTCCTAACCTAATTCCATCATCACGTGATTTAATTTGACTACGGTTCAGTACCCTTGCTTTTAGTCTTGCTGATCACCTTATAACCTGTTTTCAAGAAACTATTCATTCCTTTCAACTACCCCAAGTCCTTTGCCGTCTCTCATAGAATTTAAATGTCATCGTCAAAATTCAAAGTTTTTATTTCTTCTCCCTGAACTTTAATTCCGCTTCTCTTTGGTTACCTTTGCTGCTTGCTCAGTGTACAGATTGAATAACTTTGGGGATAGGCTTTCGATCTCTGGTGAATACATCGGAAATGACACGTGAAAAACCAGGTGTTAATTATAATTCTTCAGTTTCTTCACAATCCTTGAACGCAGACGAATGTAACATATTGCGGATATGTGATCTGAGGCTTTCCCAGCGTATGCACTGTTTTACAGGTTTTCGGGTGTCCAGCCGGATACGATCGTCGAATGCCCACGATATTTCGGCGAACAACCGTTCCGCCATCATCAGGTGCTACTGATGCAATGCATCGACGACCGTGTCCAGTTGGACACTCGAGAACCAACATATTGCGGATAAATAGGAGGAAAGGCTTTTTATTTTGTGATTCCACTATTGGGAAACAAGAACAGGAAGCAGTGACATCCATCAAATATCTGAGGGCAAGCGTGCAGACTGGTATAAGACGGAACGACCACACGAAAATAATTGCAGAAAAGGCAGGTCCCAGACTAAGATTCATTGGAATAATCCTCGGGAACAGTGGCCCACCCTGTAAGGAGGGGTTTAGAAAACCCTCATTCGACAGGTACTTGTGCGTTGTTCATCAGTCTGGGTCCCTTGGCAGATAGGGTTCGTACAACAAGAGCAGTGATAACAGATACTTTTGGTAAGCGCTTAAGCGACACAAAAAAGATCATACAACTCCAATAGCAGGCGCTACAAAAAAGGCAACGTCCATCACAGATTAAATTCTGAGAGAGTTATTCCTAGAGCGGCAGACCATTGTGTTGCTCCCCCCCCCCCCCCCCCTTCCCACCGGGGAAGGTAAAATTAGGGAGGCTTCCCAAGAACCGTTCCTTCCGCACCATTCGCAGCTGGAATAGGGAAGGGGGGAGTGATGGTGGAGCACAGAGTACGCTCCGCCACATACCAAAATGTGGCTTACGGGATACGCACGTAGATCAGGATGTGGATGTAGAGGGGCAACCTGAACCTTCGATATCGTCCGATGGCTTGGAGCTTTCACGTAGTAGTAGTGTTATAGTGCCTGGCATTATTCATGTGGTTCTTGTTGCTCGGGGGCGCTTGTAGTTTCAGTTATTGCTGTGTTTCTATTGGGTTTGCAGAGGGCGTTTTGAATTGCGATGGTGTGGCCGAGTTATTGAAGTTGCCAGTTAAACTGCCTGAACAGAAGATAAAGACTGTTACTGCAGGTTATGCGTCTTGAGCTAACTGCAATCGAATTAAAAAGAATTACACAACACGCTTTCGCTTTTATTTATAAAGCATCTTCCGTGGTTATTCTGTAAATTGGATACATACGTTTGTACATTTTTGATTGTTTTAGGTTAAAAACAGCGTTTTCTGTAAAAAGTTGCTCTGCAAGTTACTTACGGTGTTTCTTTACATGTTCTGGTCCCTTCCTCCCTGCTAGCAGCGGTTCGTGTCGAAAGGCTTAATTTCACAAATGCATTTGGCAGTTTTTTCCATTGTGCAGTATTTCCCGCAATGCACTATTTATGGTTTATTTTCTGAAACTATTTCACACTCTGCACAGCCAAAGTATTTATGTATGTTCGTTTGTTTTCGTTCACGTAGTGTTACTATCCTGTGTAACGATTTATATTTATTTATTTTTCTGTTTTTTTTTTTTTTTTTTTTTTTTTTTTTTTTTTTTTTTTTTTTTTTTTTTTTTTTTTTTTTTTTTTTGCAGCGTAGGTGGGAGGGGAAGACAAGAGATGGGCCTGGACAGTGTTTATAGGACAGAATCTGGGAGGGGATGGTATCGGTAAATGGAGCCTGTGATTATATGTGAACATTTAATGTTAAGTTCAAAGAGTTTGTGGTTTGCCAATTTGGTCTGTTCATTTATGAGTTGCTTCTTTTCTGTTATCGATTTTTGGATGTGGTAGTGTTTGTGTAAGGCGAGGAGGTGTTTTTGTTGTTGTTTATCCTTATGGCTGTAATTTTACGTTGCTGCTGGTGTAAGTATTCTGCAAAAGTTTATTGATTTGTGCTATATTTCAATGCTCTTCCGTGTTCTTTGTATCTGATGTCAAAGTCGCCTGTTTTAAACTATGAATCTTCCATCACATTTATTGCATTTCGATTGGGATATTCCCGATTTCAGATACAGATCAGTTTTTTCTATTGTTTTTGGGAAGTATTTTTAATTCGATTGCAGTCAGCTCAAGACGGATAACCTATAGTAAGACAAGTTAACAGCTGCTGCGGAAGATGGCCACAGAAACAAAACTATTGAAGATACGAGCTTAAGCTCCTAATACTCAGCACTTTCGAAATGGGAAAAGCTGAACTTCACAGGCCCTACATCTGAGGCAGTACATTGAAGTGGGATATGAAAATCATAAATTAACAGAGTAGTCTTTAGCGATTTATCTGCTGCATATGACACGGCTAACCATCGGATATTGTTACGTAAACTATACAGCAAAACACAGCATTGTAAGATTCCTCAAGTTCTTAGCTATCTTCTTGAAAATCGCAAGTCCCTTGTCGAAATCCAAAGTTAGGGTAGTCGATGGAGGAAACAAAAAAATACATAAAAAGTCAAAATCAAACATTATATTTGGTTGTGATAGTAAAAAAAGTAAACAGTAGTCACAGTTCACTCGAACTTGGAATTACTTACAAATAAATTTTTATTCCTTTGTTTCATTCTTTTATTTCCTCCTGTTGCCACGCTGTGCTTCTTGGTAAATGGTAACTGTACGGTAATTTACCAATTTTTGGCATAATGCATTAGTATCGATTTTTGGCTTTCTTTTCAGTTGAGCTATTTAGGTCAAGTGTTTGTTTTTAATACCATTTATAACTGTTTCACAGTCCGCCCTCGGTACCTGAGTGTAGCCGGCACGGTAGCTCAGCGTGTTCGGTCAGAGTGTTACACGCCCTCTGTAATAAAAAAAAAAAACTAAGTCAATCGATCAAAAACGAACATAAATGGATGTCTTACGACGTCCGCAAAGAGTAGATGCAACGAACAAAAGCGAACAAAATGAGATTTAACAAACAATAAAAAAAACGTGGTAAGCGCGACAGAATGTCATTCCTAAGGGCCCAGGTTCGATTCCCGGCTGGGTCGGAGATTTTTTTCGCTCAGAGACTGGGTATTGTGTAGTCCTAATCACCATCACTTCATCCCCATTGACTAGCATGTCGCCGAAGTAGCGTCAAATCGAAAGACTTGCACCCGGCGAACGGTCTACCCGACGGGGGGCCTAGTTGGACGACTTGGGGGATTCTTTCACAAATTTTGTATTTCTTTGCGTCTTTGATATCGGCCACTGTATCGCTTTCTGCTTTTGCGGTATTTTAGAATATTTTTTTAATTTTTTCGTTCTTGCTTGAGATTTTTGTTTGTCCCTGCGAAAAACACCAATTTTTCCTGTTAGCTTCAATATTTACTATTAATAATTCGTTCATTTCCGTACCTGATTACTTTTCATTTTCGCGGCAGGGGAACGGCTGATGTCATGATCGACATTTTGGAATCATGTTTGTGTTGTGGGGCTTGCAATTAAGTCACTGGCCAAATTCGGCGTATAGTATCGAAGACTCTGTTTTATCCGATGTGACGATGTTTAGATTACGTGTTGGCTGTTGATTAATATTTCGTATTTAAAGACAGTAGAAATCTGGTAGAGGCGGGCACCTCGTGGAGACTCGGGGCACGCGACCCCGGATGCGCGGCCTTCCACAATAGCCGGGCCGGGTAAACAGCGGCCGCGGCGCCAGCTGCGCGCGATCCGCGCGCCGCCGCCACTTTTAATGGCGCTGTTTATTTTCGGGGGCGCTGCGCGGCGCGGCGCGCCGGCTGGCCCGCCGCCATCTTGCCCAGGTGCGTCTTGTCCGGTCGCCGCCATCTTTGTTTACGGAGCGCGCGCGACCAGCGAGCCGAGGAGCACTAACTCGGCTTTTAATAGATCCCCGTTCCCTTCTAAATGCTCGGCTCTGAATTCCTGATACCCCGTGCTTTGTAGAAGCATTTCCTGCCGAGAGACACCGAACGGCAAAATTTGAGAAAGTTTGTGCTGCCAATTCCCAGAATTGCTGGGTTTATTTCTATGTTGTTAAACAAAACAGAAAAAGGATATTTCACAGTACTAATTCTACATCCACTACATCTACATCCATACTCCGCAAGCCACCTGACGGTGTGTGGCGGATGGTACCTTGAGTACCTCTATCGGTTCTCCCTTCTATTCTAGTCTCGTATTGTTCATGGAAAGAAGGATTGTCGGTATGCCTCTGTGTGGGCTGTAATCTCTCTGATTTTATCCTCATGATCTCTTCGCGAGAAATACGCGGGAGGGAACAATATACTGCTTGACTCCTCAGTGAAGGTATGTTCTCGAAACTTCAACAAAAGCCCGTACCGAGCTACTGATCGTCTCTCCTGCAGAGTCTTCCATTGGAGTTTATCTATCATCTCCGTAACGCTTTCGCGATTACTAAATGATTCTGTAACGAAGTGCGCTGCTCCCCGTTGGATCCTCTCTATCTCTTCTATCAACCTTATCTTGTACGAATTCCACACTGCTGAGCAGTATTCAAGCAGTGGACGAACAAGCGTACTGTAACCTACTTCCCTCGTTTTCGGATTGCATTTCCTTAGGATTCTTCCAATGATTCTCAGTCTGGCATCTGCTTTACCAACTATCAACTTTATATGACCATTCCATTTTAAATCACTCCTAATGCGTACTCCCAGATAATTTATCGAATTAACTGCTTCCAGTTAATGACCTGCTATTTTGTAGCTAAATAAGGGATCTAAAGAGTTGGGCGCGAACAGGCGACTGTAAATTTACATTGCACGACGATTACCACTAGACTACGATAGTCTTCGAAAGCGTGACATTTTTTTTATTATTTTATCTCGCCGATGTACATTTCTGAGCAGATTTCCTTCATCAGGGTTACAGCTCGCTAATAAGACAGCTTAATCGTAATGTCACCACACATCTGTCGCGCGGGATTAGCCTAGAGGTCTGAGGCGCTGCAGTCATGGACTGTGCGGCTGGTCCCGGCGGAGGTTCGAGTCCTCCCTCGAGAATGGTTGTGTGTGTTTGTCCTTAGGATAATTTCGGTTAAGTAGTGTGTAAGCTTAGGGACTGATGATCTTAGCAGTTAAGTCCCATAAGATTTCAGACGCATTTCAACATTTTGAACCACGCAGCTAATGACGAAAGGTCAATTGAAACGGAGAAATATTCGAAACTCTGTTACAATTCGTGGATTGCATCCCTGGATATTGCATCGTAATACGCAAACACTGACGATGCAAAACGTTGTGACCACTGCCCACAGCAAGACTCAGTGCCGACTTGTGCCGTTGCAGGAATGTGACGCGGTAAAGAGATAATATAAGGGGAGCAGAGTCGAATGGAGAATCATTGTGTCGACGATACAGGTTGCAAATGCGGAAGTCCGCTGACTAATGCATTTTGACATTAGGCAGAGTGTTGAAGCCTGGAGCCCGGGGAGCAGCATTTCGGAAACGGCGGAGCTGGTCGACTGCTGGACTGAGCCACTATAGGAAGTGGTTTAAGGACGGTGAAAGCGTGAGAAGATAGCGACGTGTGGGACATCCATGTGTCAAAACGGAACATGTACATGAGAGCTTTGCCCGTTCAGTGAAGCACGATAAACAGCGATCTGTAGCAGATTTGAAGGCAGAGTTCAACACCGATGCAGGCAAAAGTGTTTCAGTGCACAGTAGTGAACACATGGCTCAAGGCAGTACACGACCCGTACGTGCTCTAATGTAGACCTAACAACATGGGAAATTACGATTGCAGTGGAAGTTGTATCATCGAGACTGCATCGCTGATAAGTCGGAACGTGCCGCCCGGTTGGGTGAATGACGTTTCTCGTTAGGCGAGGTCGACCTCCGCGTCTGCATAGGCCATCGTCCAGGCGAACGGCTGCTGGGAACATGCGCTCTGAATGCTGGCTGGTGGGAGCAGCAGCGTCCTGTTAATGCTACACTTGGACATCCGTCCGACATGTCATCGTTATCGAACCCGTCATGACACCAGTGGACTAAGTAAATATTACTGTCGCTCCATCCATTTATGCTCGATGCGAGAATCGTATTACAGTCGTTTCAGGATCAGCCTAGTTAACTCACATCGACGTGTGTGCCACCAAATTCTCCCGATCTGAATCCAGTGGGACACGTCTGGGCGCTATCAGGCACCAGCGCTTCACCCGTAAACCACCAGCCCATATGATTACGTAGGCTTTCCCGGCCTAATAAGTCTTGAAAGTGTCTTCGAGTTTGCTGCCGGATCCTAAAATGAACTTGATATTTCGGCTATCCAACTGTTCACCATCTTCAGGAAAATGCTGCCTCTGCTGATGAGTCCCGCTGAGAACTGCGTCAGTTCTCAGAGGGACTCATCAGCAGAGGCAGCATTTTCCTGAAGATGGTGAACAGTTGGATCGCCGAAATATCGAGTCAAGTTCATTTTAGGATCCGGCAGCAAACCCGAAGAGACTTTCAAGACGAGCCTATAATTAGCGGGAACTGAATAACCCGTGCATAGACACAGGACGTGCTAAATCCGTGGCATGCAAAGTCGCTGTTATGTTGTCAGGTCAGCACTGTATTAAATGTTTTGTATGTGCCAAATGCCGACGTAATGAAGCACTGTAAAAGTACCTCACACTGTTGATAGATTTCTATTTTGATCTAAATATTGCACAAAATTTTGTATGACACATTCCACAGAATCTAAACTGCACAAAATGTGGTTTACATCCCCTTCCTATTTGCAAAACGTGTGCGTGGTTAGTTTCAAGACGAGCATGGATGAAATAATAAGCCTTATAAATCTAAAAAAAAAAGGATACTTTAGTGTGAAACGAAAGCAAACTAATAATTAAAATAGAATCAATCTTCTGAAAGGTACACATCTTTCGAACAAATGGAATCTAAACATATGGCTAGGTAAAAATCAGTATCGTGGTACTCCATCGTGTGTACTGTAACGTAAAGTGGATGCATCGGCCCTGTCCCACTCTTCGAACAGCAGCTCTGCTGACGTCACCCAGTGTGTGGGATGGGTTTCTGCGATGATGCAATGCGACTTTCAACTGAACTCCAGAATGCTCCGTTAGGAAGAAGAGAGCGACCGGTCATTCCGTTTGTTTGACTCCTGACTGCAGAAAGAAGACCGTGACGAGGTGGGAACGGTGTGCTAATTACTGTTGTTGTTGTTGTTGTGGTCTGCTTTCTAGCGCCGGCGCCAATGGTCTATGTACCTGCGGCACGTGTTTTGCTCCACGTGAGCTGCCACGTCGGAAGTCGGTACCCGTCTTCTCTGTCCACGGTGGCGGGTCGCTTGGCTATTTCTATTGCCTCTCTAATCTTCCTCCTGAAAGTAAGAGGCTGTTTCTCCAGTACGCGAGCTTCACCGAAATCAGTCTGTATCTTTCGTGTGCCGATATCCGTGGGCTGATGGATCGCTTTATCGACATGCCCCGAGGACCGCTTTACTTCCATGTTAGTGCTCAGTTTCTACAGACAATCAAGAGATTAATAGTGGGAAACACATAGCTCAGTATGAAACACTTTCCTAAATGAAATGTTCCAAATTCCCTCTTTTAACGAGGCTACCTGCATCAAGCAACCGTCACGTTTTCACAGCCTTCCACAATACGGGCACGAAGACTGTGTACATACCATCTGGGGTTCAGGAGACAGGAGGTTTCAAATGGCCACCAGAAGTAAAAGATAAAATGGTTTGGATACGGAGAGGGTGCACCACGAGAAGTCAAATCCCCATCCTGCCATCCAAATTTAGGTTTACTGCGATTTCTCTAATTCGTTCCGGGTAAATGCCAGAATGGTTCCTTTGAGAATAGCATGGCCGATTCTATTCCCCATCCTTTTCAAATTCGAGCTTGTACTCCATCTCTAACGACATCGTAGTCGATGGGCCGTTAAACCCTAGTCTCGCTTTCTGCTTTCCTTCCTTCATTTCTCTGCGCATCGAACGTTGACTGCAGAACATTTCATATCATAAAACGCTTATGCAGTGTTGGTACATTCCAGTTCCGGCGGGGTCAGGGATTTTCTCTTCCTCGTGATGACTGGGTGTTGTGTGATGTCCTTAGGTTAGTTAGGTTTAAGTAGTTCTAAGTTCTAGGGGACTGATGACCATAGATGTTAAGTCCCATAGTGCTCAGAGCCATTTGAACCATTCCAATTCTGTCTGTTTTCCGTTGTTACTGCGCTCTCGTAAACTGACATACGGTCGGGAGAGCGGTGTGCTGACTGCGTGCCCCACCACCACCACAACCGCATCCAGTGACGGCAGTGGGCCGGCGGCCCGTCGCTACCGTTGGGCCTTTGTGTCCTGTTCAGGCGGAGTTCAGTTTACTTCCGTGTTTACTGCGGTTATGAGAAGTAGAAAATGAGTTCCGAATTGAAAATGAAGCATTTCTGGACCCACGTTCATACAACACATTATAATACTCTATCTGTGACGAATGTTTCCTGCGGGTTTGGCCACCCCTTTTTGCTACGCCCTGAGCCGCCTGCGGCTCGCGTTGGTAGGTTGGCCTCGTGTAATAGGGATGGTGGAGTCTCGTTTTGTTCTTTTGTTTACTGGAGCTACTATGTTTGCTAGCGTTGTCTGTCCGTGAGTGGCAGCAGCAGCGTTATCGATACCTAGTACCGTGGTACTATCTTTGGAAGGACGCGAAGTGTTTTCCGGGTCGGGTGCGTCGGTAATTCGGTTGGGGCAGAGCATCAGTGAGGTACGGCAGCGAGAAGACATTCCGCGGCAGCTGGCGGCACGCAGGCACTGCCGGGTTGAGGGGCTGCAGTTGCGAGGGCCACAACCTCGTTGTCCACCGGACCCAGCACGTTTGAGTTGAGCGAACATTAACCAGTAGTGAAACCTCCACTATTTTGACATCACGCCGTTTGTTCGCGCGTTGCTGCTCGCAGGTCGCTCAGACGAATAGCAACAAGTGGAGTGCTTGGAGTTGGCAAAGTTAATTAGCCATCCTCCACCTTTTATTATTAATCACTGAATTCCTTGCGTCTACTGATGAAGTTCAACCGGCTGTATTTTTCTGTCTAGTGCCCGCTAACGCCCTAGTTACCTGCCCTGGAGGTTAGCGTATTTTCGCGGCAGTGTACTTTTCCTCGCCTTGCCACTGCTGCCCGGTAGGACGTGTAGTTTGACAGCCTCCTTAATTGTGGTTCAGATATATTGTTCTTTTGGATTACCTTGGTCGTAGTGGTTCCTTCTGCTTCTGGGTGTTCTAAACACCGCATTCTGAAGACGCTGTGCTGTCCGCCAGCTCAGCCTTGCCTGGGTTATTCCACCGTTACCTGACGTTAGGTACATTTTCCAAGAGTGTCGGCCTGCGCTCAAACTGTCACTGGTTTGAGTTGCCATCCGGTTACGTGAATACAACCCTTGGCTGTCTGTCTCATCTTTACGAAGTTGAGCGACTTTCCCAGGTCGATCCTTGGAGCTGTGTCGGAGGCCCGCTTCTCTCTTGATTTGATCAGATTGTGATGATTGTCAATAAGGCCTTCAGCCATGAGTGCATTTTTCTTAAGAATTTTTAATTAGATACTGTCTCTTAATATGATTGTCCTTTTTTATAATATTTTAGTAATTATTTGCTATTTAGGCCTTCAGCCATCAACTTGTTTTTTAAGTTATTACTATTGGGGCCTTCGGCCGACAAATAATTTGAATTCCAGTCGTCTTGGAATGGGTGAATATAGAAACCTTATAGCATTCTTCGTGAAAAATAGGGCAAGTTGCCAGAGGTGGATAGCGATCTATGCATTATCGGCTGATATCACCCCGTCCTGTGACAGTGCTATCTTGCATTTAATCTTATTTCTCAGTGGTCAATACATATTTATTCCATTGCTTTGCTACTTGTCTTTACTTGTTTCTAGCCTTCCTGCTGTCCATAATTACATCAATTATTTGCCAACAGAAACACCTGTCTTAAGTTAGAATTCCGACTCCTCGACAGTTAACGATGATCACAAATAAGAATGCTTTTAGCAGCTAATTCAGAACTGGTATCACAGTAGAGAATCAACTGAGTTAACTACTTCTCATCATCTCGTGTAACGAACCCTGCAGACAAAGTGCTAACGCAAAGATAAGTTCGAATGCATGCAAAAAAAAAAAATAGTCGCTCGAAACGAACAGAGCCGCGGACACGGTACGAGCCTCAGACACACGGACAGGTAGCTTGCGTGCTCCCTCCTACATCTTCGTGCAGCAGCAACGTCCACCCAGTGGCGCACGGAAAGTTACCCGCGCGTAAACCCACCTCTGGTGTCGTAAGTTGGGCAATATCGGCAACTCAGGCTGTATCATCGACGGCAGCTAACCTGCGTACAAGCTGCTGTGATTCTTCACGGCACGGCGGCACTGCTAGCTGCTCAGAGGAAGTGCGCTTCTCGGTTGTGCAGCTCGGCGCGCGTCCCTGCCCTCCTGGCAGTGGGCGTCGAGGCGTCCTCTCGGCGGACGCGGAAACGTTCCTGGAGGCGACGGTGACGTCACGGCGCGAGACACGTGGCGTACGTACGCCTCGTGGAGACGGAGGTGGTCACTGAGACGTGGTGGCAGGCTTACGTACACGCCGTACTGCACGTGTTAAACTCGGTATTTTGTAGTTTTTTTATTACAGAGTACATGGTAAAAGTATACGCTGTTTCAAAGCATCAGCACATCGAGGATGTCTCGGAGACGATTAGTTATAATAAAATAACGCGAAACTACCTGTCGGTAGTTAAAGACTATCCATATGTGATGCTCTTAGTGCCATAACTTGTGTAGTGTGGAAGTTTACCATTTCAGTAATGATCAGTCAAAAGCGCATCTCTTTTTTGCACAGTTGTGGTTAAATATCAAATAACGGCCTCTGAAGTTACAACTCTTAGCCATTTTTACAAACAATATAGCATGTAATACAGTTGCGTCATATCAAAACCACAGCATTCTCGCCAGCGTCGAGACAGCTGTGAAAGAGATTGTAGCAGGTTCACCCCTGACTACTTACATTTTTTCACTAACATTTATTGTAAGCTCCTATGGGACCAAACTGCTGAGGTCATCGGTCCCTAGCCTTACAAATTACTTAACTTAAACTAACTTACGCTAAGGACAACACACACACACACACACACACACACACACACACACACACACACACACACACACACACACACACATCCATGTCCGAGGCAGGACTCGAACCTCCGACAAGGGGAGCTGCGAGAACTGTGGCAAGGTTCCCTAGACCGCCGCGACTACCCCTCACGACTTCATGTTTTCAACCTAACTTTTGTATTAGATTCTGGAATTTAATTATTAATTTAATACAACACTCGATGTTACTTATAATGGGTCCGCTGCAATTCTTGTTGCATAGGCCAACGACTGCAACGTTGCTTCAGTTACCAGAAATTTTAACGTTACTGCCACTCTGTCAGGAAGTAAACACAAATTACATACTGGAAGTTTTTGCTATTATGAACCTTTGTGTGCAAGATATACACCTATCTCTCAGTTTGACGGACTGCGTCATGTTTGTATCTTCCGGTTAATACCTTTTTCCGTGACGGTAAATAGCTTAGAACAAACCTGCCGCTCCATTCGTACGGAATTATGAAACAGGTCTCAATCTCGAAATTTACGTGATACAGTGCGTCACTCCGACCGCCTCGGTAGCTAAAAGTTCGGCGTGGCACGTTGCCAGCCAAAGGGGTCGTGTTCGATCCCTGGCCAGGTCGGAGATTTTCTGCTCTGGGGGCTTTTGAGATGACTGTTTGGTACTTCCCGGAAAGCAATAAATGGAAAAAGTAAAGACTGATTGTAGTCAATACAGCATCGAAAAGAGGTGTATTATGCACACGGAAAGTGACGTCAGACACTATATTTTAACTATATTCAATTTAAAACCAAAAATGTTTGACGAATAACCTCTATTAAACTTCGCGTCATGTAGGAAGAAGGCCCCTAATTTCATGCGTTCTGCGCATCCCCCACCATTAACTACTAGTAGTCAATAAGATTCATTCTCTCTCCTTGCGCCTAGTGGTGAATTACAAACTAGACTGCGAGTTGTCAATTTCGCGACAACGCAGTTTCATTCACAGAGCGACCGAATTATTCATTCAGATGTCGCTGTTAGTTTCTTGTAGCAGTTGATCTGTGAACTTGTTTCTGTAAACGTTTTAGTCTGATTTCCAAATGAATGTCAGGTGACGGCAATAAACGTGAAGTTCCTCACAAGCCACTTCAATTAAATTACGTATCTGTGGAGTAACGTTTTAGTTGTGCAACTGGATTCGTGATTTCCTGTCAGAAAGGTTACAGTAATCAACGAAAAATCGAGTAAAGCAGAAATGATGTCTGGCGCTTGCAAGGAAGTGTTGTAGGCCTTCTGCTGTTCCTGACCTAATAAACGATTTAGGAGACAATCTCAGCAGCCCTCTTAGATTGTTCGCAGATGATGTTGTGATTTACCGTCTTATAAAGACATCACATGGTTAACACAAATAACAAAACGATTTACACAAGCTCTGTGTCTTGAGAAAATTGTCAATTGACTCTAAATAATGAAAAGTCTGAAGTCAACCACATGATAACGAAAAGAAATCTGCTAAATTTCGGTATACAAGACAAAACACACAAATCTAAAAGCTGTAAATTCGACTAAATACTTATGAATTACAATTAAAAATAACTTAAACTGCAACACTCACGTGGATAATGAGTGGAAAGGAAAACAGACTGCGATTTATTGGTAGAACACTTATAAAATGCAACAGATCTACTAAAGATACTAGTTACACAATATTTTCCGCCCTCTTCTGGAGTATTGCTCTCCAGTATGGGATCCACGGCATATAGGATTGATTAATAAAGTTCAAAGAAGGGCAGTCCGGTTTTTTTTTTTTTTTTTACTACCGTGAAATAGGGAAGAGACTGCCACGTATATGATACGCGATTTGTGGTGGTAAGCCGGCCGGTGTGGCCGTGCTGTTCTAGGCGCTTCAGTCTGGAGCCGCGTGACCACTCCGGTGTGTGTAAATACTTTGTTGGCGCCAGCCTACATAGGGAAGAGTGATCATCATAATAAAATAAGGGAAATCAGAGTTCGCGCGGAAAGATTAAAGTGTTCGCGTTTCCCGCGCACTGTTCGAGAGTGGAATAGTAGAGAAATAGCTTGAAGGTGGTTCGATGCACCCTCCGCCAGGCACTCAATTGTGAATTTCAGAGTAATCACGGAGATGTAGATGCTTCACGAGTAGTCGAGGCGGTTTATGTCCCGCATTTATAGCTTTTTCAAGTGAGAATCTGAAAGCGAGACTTCTATTTTTGACATTTTGAAAACTCAAGAACGAACTGCAGAAGCAGGTATCGGCAAGAGAACTGTGCAGAGAATAGTAAAAAACAGTGTCGAAGCTGTAGAAACTTCCAAAAAATTTGTTTTCGTGTCGCCTGAAAAGCACCAAATCGAAAGAAACCTGTAACACAAATAGATGGTTTTGATAACGATAAAGTTGCCATAGGAAAAGGTTCTCGAATACTTATTCTGCATGCTGGCTCTTCTTCTGATTTACTTCGGGGAGTAAAGTTGTATTTAGGTGTAAGGTAAACGGTAGTGCCTGCCATTTGGAAATGGAAGTTGTCACTTTCATGAAGTGGTTCACTGATCAATTCTTGCCATGCCTTGCTTCGAAGTCGGCCATTATAATTACCGCGGCAGTTACCAGTCAGCTGTTACAGAGAAAAGACCAAGTACGAGCACCAGGAAAGGGGAAATTGTGCTCAAAAATAAGAATATCCCGAACAATATGTGCCAGCCTCATACTGAACTCTTATAGATTGTTAATTTATAGAAGTCAGGCGACAGAATGCATAAAACTTGACTTTCTTGCAAGTGAATGTGGTCACACTTCGGAACAACGGACAGCATCCTCCTTTAGCGTGGGCTGGCTGAGAAGTTTCAGAAGCAATAATCTGGCAAGGAAGTCAACCTATCATCCTAAATTTACAATCAGATGGTTCAGATATGGGCTTGGATAGCAGATGTTATTACGGTGTAGACGTTGAAACAAAGTAAAGTAATAATCTTTGTTGTTTTTAAAGATGCATGGTTCAAAAATGCTTTTGCCAACATACCAATTGCGCACAAAGTGCATGAGAACTTCGTAGCATTTATTGATTAGGAGTATAAGGCCTATGAAGTATTCAGATAATGATATTCAACACTTCGCCCAAGGAGAAGTTAAGCTTTTTCCAGAGTGTTGTATGCTGTAATTACTCGCGAGAATACGGCCGTAGAAAATTCGTCAAAAACTTCAATATTTCGACAAGTAAACCCCTGTCATTTTCAAGGCATGAGTTGGAAAATGCCCTAAAATAAAAGGGAGGGTAACCTGTCAAGATATCGGTGATTTTCGACATTATCGGTCAGCATAATTTATTCACAGGTGATGCTTAATGGCTTGCTTGTTCATTGGATCATAAATGAGTTCTCCCACTGTAATCTCGAACGAGTTGGTTTAAACTTATAATGCCTGTTGACACCGAAAAATATGTCATACTGAAAATTTTTACAATAGTACTTTGCGTTAGTCTTTGCTCCCAGTAATTCCTTTTTACGCATAATAATTTACATTGAACTACAGTGAAACATCCCGTCATAAACGCAATTATACTCATTTTAAATAATTATTTGGAGTAGAAGAAGTTGTCATAGAAAAATAATTTCGGTATTAGTTTGAAGTTTACTTTGCTGTGTATTACATATTTACTTACACTACTGGCCATTTAAATTGCTACGCCAAGAATAAATGCAGATGATAAACGGGTATTCATTGTACAAATATATTACACTAGAACTGACATGTGATCACATTTTCACGCAATTTGAGTGCATAGATCCTGAGAAATCAGTACCCAAAACAATCACCTCTGGCCGTAATAACGGCCTTCATACGCCTGGGCATTGAGTCAAACAGAGCTCGGGTGGCGTGTACAGTTACAGCTGCCCAAGCAGCTTCAACACGATACCACAGTTCATCCAGAGTAGTGACTGGCGTATTGTGACGAGCCATTGCTCGGCCACCATTGATCACACGTTTTCAACTGGTGAGATATCTGGAGAATGTGCTGGCCAGGGCAGCAGTCGAACATTTTCCGTATCCTGAAAGGCCCGCACAGGACCGACAACATGCGGTCGTGCATTATCCGGTTGAAATGTAGGGTTTCGCAGGGATTGAATGAATGGTAGAGCCACGGGTCGTAACTCATCTGCAGCGTAACGTCCACTGTTCAAAGTGCCGTCAATGCGAACAAGAGGTGATCAAGACGTGTAACCAATGGCACCTCATACTATCACTCCGGGTGATACGCCAGTATGGCGATGACGAATACACGCTTCCAACGTACGTTCATCGCGATGTCGCCAACACGGATTGCGAGCATTACGTTGCTGTAAACAGAACCTGGATTCATCCGAAAAAAAAACGACGTTTTGCCATTCGTGCACCCAGGTTCGTCGTTAAGTACACCATTGCAGGCGCTCCTGTCTGTGATGCAGCGTCAAGGGTAGCCGCAGACATGGTCTCCGATCTGATAGTCTATGCTGCTGCAAACGGCGTCGAACTGTTCGTGCAGATGGTTGTTGCCTTGCAAACGTCCCCATCTGTTGACTCAGGGATCGAGACGTGGCTGACCGATCCGTTACAGCCATGCGGATATGATGCCTGTCATCTCGACTGCTAGTGATACGAGGCCGTTGGGATCCAGCACGGTGTTCCGTATTACCCTCCTGAACCCACCGATTCCACATTCTGTTAACAGTCATTAGATCTCGACCAACGCGAGTAGCAATGTCGCGATACGATAAACTGCAATCGCGATAGGCTACAATCCGACCTTTATCAAAGTCGGAAACGTGATGGTAAGCATTTCTCCTCCTTACACGATGCATCATAACAACGTTCATCAGGCAACGCCGGTCAACTGCTATTTGTGTATGAGAAATAGGTTGGAAACTTTCCTCATGTCAGCACGTTGTAGGTGTCGCCGCCGGCGCCAACCTTGTGCGCATGCTCTGAAAATCTAATCATTTGCACATCACAGCATCTTCTTTCTGTCGGTTAAATTTCGCGTCTGTGGTGTAGCAATCTTAATGGCTGGTAGTGTATATTGTCCAAATCGCAATAAGTGGCAATTATTGCAACCATTTTCGATTACCTTGTCGTTAGACAATAGTCATTTTGAGAAAATTTGTACTAGACCTGTTCGTAAAGCTGCGTCAGCTGTTCTCGCATTCCGACGTAGAACAGACGGTCGCTGCGGAGCAGTGGAGACGACGTCAACACGTGAAGCAAGGTTTCTCTCATGTAGACGACTGATAAAAATCGAATAGTCATTCACTCGTAGATTTGAACGCATATGATGTACTGACAGCAAACGAATCTGATTGTTGTCCGGAGCAACACAATTCGGCAACACGGACTTTTGTTTGCCCACTCTCTGCCGCCACGCCTGCGCAGACCTCATCCCCTCCGCACTTCCTTATCGCTCCGCCTGTATGAGCGGAGGCGACGTCCTACGTGACGCAGACTATAGTACATATCTGACATTGTTGTGCACGATACATAGTGTTCTTCTACCAGCAAATGCCTGGTAAATCCATCGACGAATTCAGAATCTGCTCCACGATTTCATACATCTATCTTCGACGATTGCTGACAGTGTAAATGCAACTACCAGGTAATCAAAAAGTCACTATAAATTTGAAAACACAATAAGCCAGGGAATAATGTAGATAGAGTGGTAAAAATTGACAGACGTGCATGGAGTGACATGGGGTTTTATTAAAACCGAAACAAGCAAAGCTCACAACATTTCCGACGGATGGCGCTGGACAGCAAAACGTCAGTGACTGCGCGTGACAATCGTGTATAAAAGGAGCTGTAGTAAGAGAGAGAATCAGATGCGCCAGCAGTCGCAGCATGTTGACGTCACCTGAAAAGGCGCTTTTAGTGAAGCTGTATTATCAGAATGGGGAATATGCTAGTTCAGCGTTACGATCCTATCGCCATCGGAAGGGGATTCGAACGGGTAAAGGTCCGTTGACAAATGCAGCTGTGACGAGAATGATTTCGAAGTTCGAAGCCACGGGTTGTTTAGACGATAGACCCCGTAGTGGCCGACCGAGCACAAGGCGTAATTCTGCTGAGACAGTTCAGGAAGAAATGGAGACTGTAGCGGGTTCGTCTGTGCACGGAAGTCAGCGCTCGAGCAGTTGCACGTCGCACCGGCATTCCATACACTACTGTTTGGTTGGCACAGAGGCGTACTCTGCGATGCAATCCGTACAAAATCCATCGGCATCATGAACTGTTACCTGTCGATTTACTGAAGCGGAGGGCATTTGCGGCGTGGGCGTTTCAAAAGATGGCGGAAGATGACGATTGCTTGAGTAACGTGTTGTGGACCGACGGAGCTCATTTCTCGCTCCGAGGGTCTGTCAGCGCCCACAATTGCAGAATTTGTGCTACCGAACATCCTATAACTGTCGTGGAAACTCCAATGCACGACGAGAAAGTCACGGTATGGGTTGGAGTTACCACATCTACCGTTATCGGGCCTTTTTTGTTCGAGGAAATGCGTGATTCTGGTTTTGTAACTGCTACCGTGACGGGTGAGAGGTACGCCGATATGTTACAGAATAACATCATCCCAAGCCTGGGTGATAAACACCTGGTGGAACGTACGATGTTTGTGCAGGATGGCTCTCCACCCCATATTGCTAGACGCGTGTAAAATGACTTGCGCGCGTCGTTTGGTGATGCTCGTGTGCTCAGCCGCCACTTTCGTCATGCTTGGCCTCCCAGGTCCCAAGACCTCAGTCCGTGCGATTATTGGCTTTGGGGTAACCTGAAGTCGCAAGTGTATCGTGATCGACCGACATCTCTAGGGATGCTGAAAGACAACATCGGACGCCAATGGCTCACCATAACTCAGAACATGTTTTACATTACTGTTCACTACATTATTCCTCGACTAATGAGATTGACAGGAAGTGCAAAATGGCTAAGCAGGCATGGCTAGAGGACAAATGTAAGAATGTAGAGGCTTATCTCACTAGGGGTAAGATAGATACTGCCTACAGGAAAATTAAAGAGACCTTTCGAAAGAAGAGAACCACTTGTATGAATATCAAGAGCTCAGATGGAAACCCAGTTCTAAGCAAACAAGGGAAAGCAGAAAGGTGGAAGGAGTATATAGAGGGTCTATACAAGGCCGATGTATTTGAGGACAATATTATGGAACTGTAAAAGGATGTAGATGAAGATACAATGAGAGATATGATACTGCGTGAAGAGTTTGACAGAGCACTGAAAGACCTGATTCGAAACAAGGCCCCCGGAGTAAACAACATTCCATCGGAAGTACTGACGGCCTTGGGAGAGCCAGTCCTGATAAAACTCTACCATCTGGTGAGCAAGATGTATGAAACAGGCGAAATACCATCAGACTTCAAGAAGAATATAATAATTCCAATCCCAAAGAAAGCAGGTGTTGACAGATGTGAAAATTACCGAATATCAGTTTAATAAGTCACAGCTGCAAAATACTAACGCGAATTCTTTACAGACGAATGGAAAAACTAGTAGAAGCCGACCTCGGGGAAGATCAGTTTGGATTCCGTAGAAATATTGGTACACGTGAGGCAATACTGACCCTACGACTTATCTTAGAAGCTAGATTAAGGAAGGGCAAACCTGCGTTTCTAGCATTTGTAGACTTAGAGAAAGCTTTTGACAATGTTGACTGGAAAACTCTCTTTCAAATTCTGAAGGTGGCAGGGGTAAAATACAGGGAGCGAAAGGCTATTTACAATTTGTACAGAAACCAGATGTCAGTTATAAGAGTCGAGGGACATGAAAGGGAAGCAGTGGTTGGGAAGGGAGTGAGACAGGGTTGTAGTCTCTCCCCGATGTTATTCAATCTATATATTGAGCAAGCAGTGAAGGAAACAAAAGAAAAATTCGGAATAGGTGTTAAAATCAATGGAGAAGAAATAAAAACTTTGAGGTTCGCCGATGACATTGTAATTCTGTCAGAGACAGCAAAGGACTTGGAAGAGCAGTTGAACGGAATTGATAGTGTCTTGAAAGGAGGATATAAGATGAACATCAAGAAAAGCAAACGAGGATAATGGAATGTAGTCGAATTAAGTCGGGTGATACTGAGAGAATAAGATTAGGAAATGAGACAAAGTAATAAAGGAGTTTTGCTATTTAGGAAGTAAAATAACTGATGATGGTCGAAGTAGAGAGGATATAAAATGTAGACTGGCAATGGCAAGGAAAGCGTTTCTGAAGAAGAGAAATTTGTTAACATCGAGTATAGATTTAAGTGTCAGGAAGTCATTTCTGAAGGTATTTGTATGGAATGTAGGTATGTATGGAAGTGAAACTTGGGCGACAAATACACTCCTGGAAATTGAAATAAGAACACCGTGAATTCATTGTCCCAGGAAGGGGAAACTTTATTGACACATTCCTGGGGTCAGATACATCACATGATCACACTGACAGAACCACAGGCACATAGACACAGGCAACAGAGCATGCACAATGTCGGCACTAGTACAGTGTATATCCACCTTTCGCAGCAATGCAGGCTGCTATTCTCCCATGGAGACGATCGTAGAGATGCTGGATGTAGTCCTGTGGAACGGCTTGCCATGCCATTTCCACCTGGCGCCTCAGTTGGACCAGCGTTCGTGCTGGACGTGCAGACCACGTGAGACGACGCTTCATCCAGTCCCAAACATGCTCAATGGGGGACAGATCCGGAGATCTCGCTGGCCAGGGTAGTTGACTTACACCTTCTAGAGCACGTTGGGTGGCACGGGATACATGCGGACGTGCATTGTCCTGTTGGAACAGCAAGTTCCCTTGCCGGTCTAAGAATGGTAGAACGATGGGTTCGATGACGGTTTGGATGTACCGTGCACTATTCAGTGTTCCCTCGACTATCACCAGAGGTGTACGGCCAGTGTACGAGATCGCTCCCCACACCATGATGCCGGGTGTTGGCCCTGTGTGCCTCGGTCGTATGCAGTCCTGATTGTGGCGCTCACTTGCACGGCGCCAAACACGCATACGACCATCATTGGCACCAAGGCAGAAGCGACTCTCATAGCTGAAGACGACACGTCTCCATTCGTCCCTCCATTCACGCCTGTCGCGACACCACTGGAGGCGGGCTGCACGACGTTGGGGCGTGAGCGGAAGACGGCCTAACGGTGTGCGGGACCGTAGCCCAGCTTCATGGAGACGGTTGAGAATGGTCCTCGCCGATACCCCAGGAGCAACAGTGTCCCTAATTTGCTGGGAAGTGGCGTTACGGTCCCCTACGACGTGCGTAGGATCCTACGGTCTTGGCGTGCATTCGTGCGTCGCTGCGGTCCGGTCCCAGGTCGACGGGCACGTGCACCTTCCGCCGACCACTGGCGACAACATCGATGTATTGTGGAGACCTCACGCCCCATGTCTTGAGCAATTCGGCGGTACGTCCACCTGGCCTCCCGCATGCCCACTATACGCCCTCGCTCAAAGTCCGTCAACTGCACATACGGTTCACGTCCACGCTGTCGCGGCATGCTACCAGTGTTAAAGACTGCGATGGAGCTCCGTATGCCACGGCAAACTGGCTGACACTGACGGCGGCGGTGCACAAATGCTGCGCAGCTAGCGCCATTCGACGGCCAACACCGCGGTTCCTGGTGTGTCCGCTGTGCCGTGCGTGTGATCATTGCTTGTACAGCCCTCTCGCAGTGTCCGGAGCAAGTATGGTGGGTCTGACACACCGGTGTCAATGTGTTCTTTTTTCCATTTCCAGGAGTGTATTTTGGACAAGAATACAATAGAAGCTTTCGAAATGTGGTGCTACAGAAGAATGCTGAAGATTAAATGGGTAGATCACATAACTAATGAGGAGGTATTGAATAGAATTGTTTCGAAGAGGAGTTTGTGGTACAACTTGACCAGAAGAAGGGACCGGTTGGTGGGACATGTTCTGAGGCATCAAGGGGTGACAAATTTATCACTGGAGGGCAGCGTGGAGGGTAAAAATCGTAGAGGGAGACCAAGAGATAAATACACCAAGCAGATTCAGAACGATGTAGGGTGCAATAGGTACTGGGAGGACAGAGTAGCATGCTGGACATATTGAGCATTTCCAGTAAAGAACACCATCTTTGCTTTGTCTTACTTCGTTATGCTAATTATTGCTATTCTGATCAGGTGAAGCGTCATTATTCCGTGAGTTATTCAGTTTTAAAATTTATACTGGCTTTTTGATCACCCGGTATTTTCCCGCACTTGTTTTCGCTAACAAACTGTGCAACTGTGCGATTACTGCGGCAGGAGCAGCTGACAACTGCCGCTGGAAAATGGTGGGATCAAAACCCACGAAGAGGCGCACACATTGCGTTCCGCAGCAGGCCGAGCGCTTGACGGTGTGAGTAGTGAGTACTCACGAGGTTGAGCGGGTGCTGCGCGGAGGGCGGCGCCGGCTCGTCGGTGAGGATGGCACGCAGGTGCGCGATGTAGGAGGCGGCGAGGCGCAGCGTGTCCAGCTTGCTGAGCTTGGTGTCGGCCGGCACCCAGGGCAGCGTCGTCTTGAGCCGGCAGAAGGCGCGAGCCAGCACGCGCATGCGCGCTCGCTCGCGAGCGTTGGCCGCGTGCCGCTGTTCGGGCCGCGCGCAGCAGCCGGGCTCGTCGTCCGCCAGCGCCGCCGCCGCCGCCGCCGCCGCCGCCCCCGCGCCCGCGCCGATGTCCGCGCCGCGGCCTCCGCCCCCGCCGGCTGCTCTGCGCCGGCGAGGCATCTCACTTCCTGTGCAAAGCACGCCGTCATTACAACCCTTCTCAATATTTATTTTGACGAAATCGTTCGCGAATGGCTCATTTCATTAAATGCACTGAGAAGTGATACGTCGATTTCAAGACACTGCTACTCCCTGGTGATCAGCTTATAATAGGAGAACCTTGAAGAAAAATTTCATTTAGGGCACTTCGAGGATTGGGGATATAACACTGTCAAAAGTATTTAAACCGACAAACTCTGTAGGGGGCATCAAAACAAATATTTTTCCCTAATGTCATTTTTTCCTATGAGGAGTATTTAAATCGATAGAAGAAGATTTCTCTGGCGGCAAATTAATTAAACCAGCAAACACTTTTCCATTTTTTTATGACCAAGACACATCACATGTTCAAAATTGCCTCCAATGACACGTAAACAAAGTTTACACAATCGGATCACGTTCTGTCTCACACGGGAAAACACGCCAGGAGTATCATGAATTGTTCCTGCTGCTGCTACTATCAGGGCAACCGATCCACTTCTGATGCAACAGGCGTTGCGTAAACAAGGTTGCGCATCTCTCCCCACACATAAAAGTCCAGAGAGGCCATATCTGGGGATCGAGCAAGCCATGCTACACGACCACCTCTGTCAATTCTGGGAACCGTCGGTCCAGGAATCGACGCACACGACGACTGAAATGTGCCGGCGCCCCGTCATGTTGGAACCACGTGCGTTCTCTTGTAGGGAGGTCTTCCAGCAATTCTGGCAATGCTCTGGCGAGAAAATTGCAATAGTGCCTGCCATTTAATGGCCTAGATACCAGATACGATCCAATTAAACAGTCGCCAACAAAACCGATCCACACATTAACGAACAATCGCTCGTGATGAGCGCTACTAACTGTGGCATGAGGGTTATGCTCACTCCAAACATGCGGATTGTGCACGTTGAAGACTCCATCACGCCCGAACGTTGCTTCATCGGTAAACAACACAGAACATGGAAATGTAGGATGCACTTCACACTGTTCCAGGTACCACTACCAAAACTGTGCTGTGGGTGGATAATCAACTGGTTCCAGGTTGTGGACACGCTGTAAGTGAAATGGACGTAGCAATTGCTCTCGAAGGACATTCGTCTGATTCGTTTCCATGTTACGTGTAATTGCACGAGTGCTGATTGAAGGATCCCGCTCCACAAGCTGCAAGACAGCTTCCTCAAATTGCAGCGTTCTTACCATGCAACGGCGTCCCTGTCCAGGTAATCTGCAAAATGACCCGCTGTCACGCAGACGATGGTACACAGTAGAAAGGTCGTATGATGCAGGATACGCCTATTAGGATATTGTTGTTGATAAACTCGCTGTGCAGCTCGTTCGTTGTGGGGCGCTACGTAGTACGCACCAACCATATCAGTGCGCTCACTCCGGGTCTATCGCTCCACTAGTAGACAGAGACAATGCACTACTACACTGGTGGACAGCAGTTTGTTCAAATGGCTCTGAGCACTATGGGACTTAACATCTGAGGTCATCAGTCCCCTAGAACTACTTAAACCTAACTAACCTAAGGACGTCACACACATCCATGCCCGAGGCAGGATTCGAAGCTGCGACCGTAGCAGCCGCGTGGCTCCGGACTGAAGCGCCTAGAACCGCTTGGCTACCGCGACCGGCTGACAGCAGTTGCTTACAACTGAAGAGCGTAGTACGACCTCCACAGGTTTAAATAATCCTCTTAGGAAAAAGTCACATGAGGGAAAAATATTTGTTTTGATGCCCCCTACAACCTCCCAGAGTTTGTCGGTTTAAATACTTTTCGTCGTGTATGAAAAGCAAAACTGTTATGTAAGAAACTAAACTCCGGCCGAACAGGCCACGAAGGCCCGACAGTACCGAACAAATAAGGGATTTTAAATTTCTAGAGTCCAGTTTTAAACTTCCCAGCTCATATGATGTAAAACAGTCCATATTCAGATACTTCTCTGAACCAGTTACAACTACAACTGAAAAATACGGACTTCAAACACCACGTCCAATGTACAATTAAAAAGAGATAACTAAAGTTGCACTATTATCTAACACAACAGGAAAAAGAAATTACAAAATTTATTCCCTAATTGCGAATATCTTAACATCAGTTGCATTAGCTAGATATATAGACTACCTGTTAGTGTCACACGAATATTTGTGCCGGTCCGGTACTCGAAAGCGGATTTTCCACTTAACACTGACGGTCGCCACAAGCAGCTCGGCAATCAGTGCCCACATTCTCGACCCATCTAAACCTCCATATGTCACCACATCCACAACTCTTACTACTCGCGCGCTTCCTATAACGCGTCCGTGTCTCAACTACATTGCATAGTATTATACAGACACTGTAAAACGTAGGCATTGCAAATTTGTACCCTCACTTGATTTTACCAACATTCCGGATACCTTAATAGTGGTAAATAGTGTTTCGACAACAAGTGTGTCGGTCATGGCTCACCAATAGCCTCGCCTCCTAGACACCCAACTTGAACTCGCTGGACTTTCTTTTGTTTGGGGGATATTTCAAAGTTTTCATGTATTCCAGTCCTGTTGATAATGTAGAAGGACTGCAGGAACTCACTGTCGATGGCTGTCAATGTTCAGGGTGTCCCACTCAAACTTCCCTGATTTCAAGTAGTAGCAGTAGTATGTTGTCCTGCCTTATGGAAAGTCTTGTCATTGGTGAAACCTTTTCCACTTTTGTCTGTCTATAGTCAGTCTTTTCATTTCAGAATATTTGTCTCCTTTGATATTGTCCAGAATTTGATATCTTTTTTTTCCTCTTCCCCTTTTTCCCTCCACCATTCCTTCTATTCCTTCCTTCAATAAACAGTCCCTCCTCAAACAATGTCCAAACCAATTATCTCTTTCTAATGACTTTCAGCATGTTTCTTTCTTCTCCGAATCTTCTTAATACTTCTTCATTCCTTACTCGGTCTCCCATTTCACTTTTTCCATTCTTCTCCATATCCGCATCTCTAGTGCCTACAGTCTTCCTTCATCTTCTTTCCCCAATGTCCAGGTCTCTGCACCACATAGTGCGACGCTCCAGATGTAACATTTGGCAAGTCTTTTCCTCAGATCTTTGTTTAGTGGTCCACAAAGTAATTTCTGTTTCCTCTTGTATCCTTCTTTTCCTATTGGAATTCTTTTCCTAATTTCTATTGAGCAGTACATATCATCCGTTATTACACTTTCAAAGTAATTGAAGTTACTCACTTGCTCTATTTCCTGTCCCCCTATTTTCATACGGCATTTTCTCCCCTTTCCTCCAATTACCATGCTTTTCGTTACCTTCTTGTTAATCTTCTGATTTCAAAGACCCAGTAGAAAAAAAAACACAGTAGATACAACAATGAAAATTGCACCACATTGTAGAGCACCTCAAAGAGTTTATTTACTTATCATCAATACACCTCTACATGTGAACCATTTGTAGCACGAAGAAGTTTAGATTAGGGCTATCACGAATATGTTCAATGACAATGTGCGGATTTTGCGAACCCCAAATGCGAACATTTTCCCTTTTGACCCTTCCTGCTAGATCGGAGGTTGCCTCATCTGAGACTAAAGATTTTTCCAGGAAGCTGGCATCCATATCAATACGCTGTAGCATATCTGTAGCAAATTGTTGTCGGCGCGGTTTGTCGTTCGGCGTCAGATGTTGCAGAAATTGCACTTTGTAAGCACACATGCGAAGACGCTGCTGAACTACACCATGCAATGTTGATCGAGGCACATCACGTTGCCTAGATGCTCGACGAATTGACTTACGTGGGCTTCTGGGAAACTTTTTTTTTTTTGATGTCCTCCACTGTCTCTCCTGAAACGCCGTAATGTGAACCTCCAGAGTGTTTCAGAACACTTCCTGTTGCCAGAAACTTCCTATACCATGCCTTAATTGTTTTCGCACCAGGTGCATTATATTGATACACACGACGATAATTTTTTTTCACAGTAATTGGCGGTTTTGTTTCTGCAAACCATACTACTGCTTGCGCGCACTGCTGTGGAGTCGCCATTTTCACTTCATGCGACCCTGCTGCACTCTGGCGACGATACTTGGCAATTCTGACGCGGGAATTCAAATTCTGTGAGCTGCTCTACACTGTGGTACATTTTTCATTGTCGTGTCTACTGTGGTTTTTCTCCCCTTTGACCATGAAATCAGTGAGGTTTGAGTGGGACACGCTGTATTAGGAACACGCGTGCGATTTTTGAACGTGCATGGGTAGCTATGACGAGAAATGCTGAAGCCTGTGACCATCTAGAATACTTGTTGTCATGTATTTGCATGTCTGCAGTTTGGATCCTTGGGGGACACTCTTACAAAGTGTTCATCCACTGAGTCGTAATGCTCTGTATCAGGGAAACGTTGCTTTCCGGATCCATGTCTGTTGCGATTATTTTTTTGTTTCATTGTCCTCCGCTCATCCTGTGGTATCGTAGCTCACCAGTACTGCCAGAGCTGAGCTGGAGCCTCGGTGGAGATTCCCGTGGGCACTGCAAGTGGCGGTTTGACAGACGCCATCATTAACGTGACCTTATATTTCTCTATTGTTCATTTAAATATTTATAATTTTTTGCTTCAAAATTTTCCCATATTACACTACTGGCCATTAAAAATGCTACACCACGAAGATGAAGTGCTACAGACGCGAAATTTAACCGACAGGAAGAAGATGCTGTGATATGCAATTGATTAGTTTTTCAGAGTATTCACACAAGATTGGCGCCGGTGGCGACACCTACAACGTGCTGACATGAGGGAAGTTTCCAACCGATTGCCGGTCGGAGTGGCCGAGAGGTTCTAGACGCTACATTCCGCCACGGTCACAGGTTCGAATCCTGCCTCGGACATGGATGTGTGTGATGACCTTAGGTTCGTTAGGTTTAAGTAGTTCTAAGTTTTAGGCGAATGATGACCACAGCAGTTAAGTCCCATAGTGCTCAGAGCCATTTGAACCATTTTTTTCCAACCGATTTCTCATACACAAACAGCAGTTGACCAGCGTTGTCTGGTGAAATGTTGTTGTGGTGCCTCGTGTAAGGAGGAGAAATGCGTACCACCACGTTTCCGACTGTAGCCTATAGCGATTACGGTTTATCGTATCGCGACATTGATGCTCGCGTTGGTCGAGATCCAATGACTGTTGGCAGAATATGGTATCGGTGGACTAAGGAGGGTAATACGGAACGCCGTGCTGGATCCCAACGGCCTCGCATCACTAGCAGTCGAGATGACAGGCATCTTATCCGCATGGCTTTAACGGATTGTGCAGCCACGTCTCGATCCCTGAGTCAACAGATGGGGCCGTTTGCAAGACAACAACCATCTGCACGAACAATTCGACGTCGTTTGCAGCAGCATGGACCATCAGATCGGAGACCAAGGCTGCGGTTACCGTTGGCGCAGCATCACAGACAGGAGCGTCTGCGATGGCGTACTCGACGACGAACCTGGGTGTATGAATGGCAAAACGTCATTTTTTCGGATAATCCAGGTTTTGTTTACAGCATCATGATTGTCGCTACCGTGTTTGGCGACATCGCGGTGAAGGCACATTGGAAGCGTGTATTCGTCATCGCCATACTGGCGTATCACCTGGCGTAATGGTGTGGGGTGCCATTGGTTACACGCCTCCGTCACCTCTTGTTCGCATTGACGGCACTTTGAACAGTGGACGTTACAGTTCAGATGTGTTACGACCCGTGGCTCTACCCTTCATTCGATCCCTGCGAAACCCTACATTTTACCAGGTTAATGCACGACCGCATGTTGTCGGTCCTGTGCGGGCCTTTCTGGATACGGAAAATGTTCAACTGCTGCCCTGGCCAGCACATTTTCCATATCTCTCACCAATTGAAAACGTCTGGTCAATGGTGGCCGAGCAACTGGCTCGTCACAATACGCCAGTCACCACTCTTGATGAACTGTGATATCGCGTCGAAGCTGCATGGGCAGCTGTACCTGTATACGCTACCCAAGCTCTGTTTGACTCAATGCCCAAGCGTATCAAGGCCGTTACTACGGCCAGAGATGGTTGGTCTGGGTACTGATTTCTCAGAATCTATGCACCCAAATTGAGTGAAAATGTAATCACACGTCAGTTCTAGTATAATATATTTGTCCAATGAATACCCGTTTATCATCTGCATTTCGTTTTGGTCTAGCAATTTTAATGGCCAGTAGTGTAGAACCACATTTTCTATATATGTAAAGTAAAGTGTGCTATACTGGAGGTTGAAGTTCTTTATGTGTGTAAAATACTAAGTAAATTGTTTGTTACGTTAAATAATTTTTCTGATGACCTCTCGTATTGAAAAATATTTGTGGGTATAAATTGTTCATGTTTATGTGAATTTGACAATTTAAGAAATGGCCACGCTTAGGAACAATATAAGAAACACTGTAGGTTTTGTAAAAGCGAGTGCGCTTTTGTTTAAAACGAAAGTATCTTTGGGGAGTGGAAAAGGTGGCAATGGCGAATTGGCGCGCTACCTGGAGCTAGCGCGTGAAGTCAGTCACACAGTCTGTAGGCAGCAGAGATTGAGGCAACACTTGCAAAGTAGCACAAAATGCCTCGTATGGAGACTGCAAACCGCTTACGGCTTAGCTGCGAGTTGTTGGGCCACTGTATGTATATTTGACCAACGCCAAGGAGAGAAATTGAGCCTATACAGACTTGCAGGGCGTACTATGGGTGGTGTAGCCGCCATAATTGTTCGCCACACCTAAGCCTACGGCTACCAGAAAAGACTTTTATTGTAAATTTACTTCTGTACTGCGTGAAGCATTAATTTAAACTGTGTTTTAAAAATCGTACTTGAACTTTAAAGAAAGTGGTTCACCCTATTATTTCATCCTAATCATACACCTATACAGGGTTTCGTTTGGGTGTTTGATGAATAAGCGTATCCTATTTTACAGACCTATGAAGTGCCAAGCTAATATAAAGAGGCACCATTTAAATTGTTTTTGTGTTTGCTTAACAATTAGAAAGTGCTGCAGTAAAAGTCTGCTTACGCAAAGTTCAATCAGAGTGTAGACAAGTTACGAGAATCTGGTAAATGCCTATACTGAGCTAGTTCGAAGAATAATAGCTTCTGAAAGTAAACTCCAGTAAGAGAGAGGTTTTCTTGAAGTGAAATGATCAGTATAAGAAAGTGTGTCCTTTAGTATGTAAGTGTTTCAGTATTTCAGTTTATTTATTGTAGAAAATGCTTTTCTCATGGTCCCCCGTGCCCAATTTTTTTTTAGCTTCCCTGAAGTTGTGTACTGAGTTTTTTCTCTTTTTAATACGTAATTTATAAGGATATAGTAGTCAAAATGAAATTCCAGTGTCTGTACTAACATTGTGTACGTGGAGTAATATTACTTTGAAGATCCAAATTAAACATAACTGTAGGAAGAAAGTAGCCAAAATTCATACTTCTGCTTTTCCAGATACTTCACTGTTTCGTTGCCTGGATAAGCTGACGACCATTAGTACATGTTTTGAAGCACTAAATGAACTTGGAACTGAGTTGTCCTAGCTTCAGTGTAATATTATTCATACTGCGCTTCTGTTTAACCGCAGGGTAAAATCCTAGGAAAGAATTGAATAGTCTGACTTACTTATCCATTAGACACAACACACGGTCAAATCCTGCAAAAAGGGTAACTGTATTGATTAGCTTTTCATATTAACAGGACTATCCTCCCATAGAGTATTTTAGTTGGAAACTAAACAAAATTTTAGTAAGAGCTTTATACGTGGCTTTTCCGGTAACAGTTTTATTTGGGCTGTTGGGGAACAGTACAAGTGTCAACATAGATACAGGGTTTTCTGTTATTTAGGTAAAAGCATACTAAATTACAATAGTAGAGATAAGGTTATACGTCGCGCTTGGTAAAGGTACCTTTTACAGAAGTTAAGAGCCAGTAAGCAGTTAGCCACAGTAATTCATTTTACAGATAGATGATATTCTTTTGAAAAAAGTATGAAGGTCTCAGGGCACGAATTTGTTAAAGCAGTTAAGAGAAATGTACAGCAGTATAAATTACTATATGTGTGGTTTAAGCAATTATTAAAAATTGATAAAGATAAGCGTTGCAGCATAGAGAAATAAAGCAGGGGGGTAAGTGTGTTGACACTTCAGTAAACAGTGATCAGGAGTAGGACATAGAGGAATCAATGTTATTGATGGAAAAGGAGGTAGAAAATATTGATTTGGGGAATGAGACTTCTATGCTGTTAAGCTCATCTCAGATTAGGAAAGAAGTAGATTCAGAAGAGGAAGACAATGGGGTAGACAATAATCAACAAAATGAACAACAACCGATTGATTTGTATGCATTACTACACAATCTGCATTCACAAATTCTAGCACAAAACAAGTACTTGCAGGTTCAAAATGAAAAATTTGAAAGTCTGAATTAAATTAGTCAGGAACAGGCTAAGGTTGCAACAAGTCTATCTGAAAACACTGCTAGTAATAACGAAAAAATTAAGAAACTGAGTGAACAAATAGAAACGAATGACCAAAAGTTAGAAAAATTAACAGTGAAATAGGTTTACTGATTGAGGAACTTATTAACACGAAGAAAGATGAAAAAGATTTAGATGAAACTGTCAGTAATATACAGGCAGTAATTGTGGACATTAATGACAGGTTTGAAACCGAAATAAAGAAAATGCAGGAACAGGTCGAGTCTATTGTAGAGTTAAGGATTGAGGAAAAGTCTTCCCATGTTAAGAAACCAATAACGAAAGCGAACGAAGAACAGATTTCTCAACTGAGAATGACTGTTCAAGAGACTAAAAGAAACCTAGAAAGGAAAGTAGAGCATTGTGAGAGAAGTGTTGCAATAACGTCTCCAGTATACAAAAAAAGTTATTGACCCAGAAAGGAAGATTACGTGTAATGCCCTTAACTGGTAGACAGAACACCAATTTACAAGGTTCTAGGGGGCGAAGAAAACTTCGGCCCTTACCGAAAACGCAGTGGATTATCCCCTGTGGATTTTATTAAGAACTGCGAAATAACAGCAATCATGAGCAAAACGACGGTTCAAAGAGGAAGAGGCAGAGGAAGATTTTCCTCTAACCATCACGGAAGAGGACATAGGCCGCGAAATAACTCCCGAAGGGAAGAGTTAAAGTAAATAACGCGAACGTTGTGGGTCTGTCGGACGCGAGAATAAGATAGAGGAGGCCCAAACGTAAGAAATATTCTCGACATAGACAGAGAAGCTTCCATACGCTGCAGTTCGGTGCAGATGAGAGGCAGGGCACCAGGCCTGCCGAGACAGATGGTACTTCAGGTGAATCGCAGCGCACGAAATACGTCCGTTGCTGGCCGACTAACAAGCCGCTGTAGCGAGAAATGCAGACGGAGCGTGACGTCACAGGACAACCAGCGGAGGCTGTGAGTACGTCAGTAGAGGGGGCATTGCCCGCTCGAACCAATTCCGAGGCTCTGGACAGACAACGTGCAGCAACTGAGATAGAGGAGAGTTTGTACGGAACTGATAATTGGCGTATACAGATGAGTAGTCTGTATGACGGTACAAAGCAGTGAAACGAAAAGGAAGACAGCGTTACTGCGACCGAAAAGGAGGTCAGGGAGAAAGGTTCATTGTCTGAAGCCTCGCAGAGTACTCGAGCTGCCAGTACAACTGAAATCAAAAAGCACTGCACCTAGGACGCGTGTCGCTAATTTTAGGGAAAATTAAGAGGTCGTAAGTAAACGCGAAGTAGGAGATGCACATTTACACTTTGATGAAGAATCATTCCGTGACAGAGAATCTGCGGATAACGTTTGTCATTTATAAGTCTGATTTCAAGGAAAACGAATTTGTGCGATTGACAGAAATCCACAAAGATTGTAATGTTTATGAAGTCCAAGCTGGTGACATCAGGAAAGATAAGGAGGACAGTTCTGATGAAGACGAACTATCATTGAAGACGAACGATCAACCGAGGAATAAGAAAGTACCTGCTACAAAAGATAAACAAGACGAACTAGTTACTATAGAACGAATCCAGAAATCCATGAATTACGAGACTAGAGTTCTCAAAGAAATTAAGAAGGCCTTACATGTTAGAAGCCGACAGTGATAGCGAAGATGCCGACTTAAATGAACATAAAGAAATCAATGAGTCTAGTGATTCAGAATCCGAGGAAACGAAGCTTAATGAAAATAGAAATACGAATACCACAGAATTAGAATATTTCGTGTGGAAAGTTGTCGAAACTGGACAGTAAACAGGAAAAAGAAGTCAGTCGAGAGGAAATACAATCTGTAAATGACGAGACCTGTAAAGAAGCAGTAATGTAAATACAAGATACAGAAGACGTAATGGGTTCTAAAGAAAAGGAACCACCGGACGAAATGATTAGTAAACAACAACTAAGGGTCGTGAAGGATTTTGCGACAGGAAAGAAAAAAGAAGCACCCGACTTAGAATGTAAAGAGATGAATATCATTTCGTGGGAAGATGTAAGGTAGACCAAGACTTATTCTGACAGAAACAAGAGGACAAGGAAGTGAAAGTGACAGAAACCAATGAGGGTAGAACTTTCGAAATGTTACTTAAAAGAGGTAGTTGGTAGTAAAAAAATATCCAATATATGTAAAAATATTAGGAGATTCCAAAACGAAGATGTAGTGTGGAAATCAGTAAAGAACAAATTTGACAGTGATGATTGTCCACAGATACCAAAATTTTACAAAAAGTATTTAAAGGGGTACCGTTTATTAGTGAGGCGAGGAATAGTGAAGAATGCCAAGTCCGTTGACGATCGCAGTTTGAAATAGGATTAACTGATTACTTTCATTTGGCATATGGACATCGTGGGGTGAAAAAGTGCCATGAAAAAATTCAAATTGTTGCCAAAATTGGGAGTAATGCTTTGAAAAAGGTTACCCAACGTTTAAAATCGTGTGATGTTGGTCAAAGTACCGAAGAGGCCCACAGTATCAACACAGGTGCTACGCAGAATCTCAACCATTAGGTAACTTAGTACTGCTGTCTTTGGACCTATATGGGTCCTTACATAAAACCACTGGACATTTCACATACATTCTAGTTGTTTTAGATGTACTTTCAATATTTATTAAACTGTATCCAATCAGGAAAGCCCCAGCTAAAGCAGTATTCCATAAAATGTTGGAATACTTTAATGAAACAGGAATACTAAGGAGAGTACTATCTGAGAATGGTCTGCAATTTATTGCGAAATTGTGGTTAGAACCAACGAAGCAAAAAGGAATACAAGTAACACACATTTCAGCCTACCGTCCATCTAGTAATCCGGTAGGACGCTATATGCGAGAATTAGCAAGACTATGCAGGACATACTGTCGCCAAAACCATACACCTTGGCGCAAATTTATTCCAAAATTTTAGATAATTATGAACTCTTTACAACATGAAACTACTTGTTTCACACCTGAAGAAATTATGTTAGGCCATAAAACCAAAAATTTTTATAAATTAGCGTTAGAATACCCACACAGTAAAGAAATAGATTTGGTAAAGAAGAAGGAAATAATGAGGAACTAAGTAGACGAAAAGCAGAAGCAAGAGCCAAAAGGCACGATGAAAAGGTAAAATTTTCAAAATTTAATTTTAACTTCTTAAAGCTCCGAAAAATCTAGTGAGGAAAATCACGAGATTTCAAATTTTAAATACGTTTACTATGGTCCTTTTGAAATTCAATACCACACCCTAATGCATACTTTCTGGTTTATCCTAAGTCCAGAAAACCACTAGGAAAAAGAAACATTGTTGACCTAAAGAAGTATATAGCCGGAAATGTGTACAAGTTTGTAACTATTATTATTATCCAATGTTAATATCTATTAAGTTTCAGGTTCTGAGATACTTTTGTATAAATGTGCAAAGATAGAAAATTGAAACAAATGTATCACTTAGAAGACTGTTAAAGGAAATACTGTAGCCTAAGGCGTATGACAAACCAATGGTTTTTCACGAAAAAGGGCTAACAAAAATTATATCAAAAGAAAAGAGGAAGAATGCACAAGTGTTCTTGAAGAAAATGTAAAATGGGCTGCATTTGATCTCATAAAGAGGAAGTCAAAAGAAAAGTGTATGCTATTGGTTCACAGAAGGCAAGTACACATACTGGTGGCAGTAAATTTTTCTATTAACGTGTTGTAATTATGTATTATTAATGTCAAAACTTTTGTGTGTAAAGTGTGTTTTTATGATTAACTTCTAACAAACTAACAGACTTAGGTTTCTTTGGTTCATTTACATTAAAGCAATGTTCTCCTGAACAAACAGTATACACTTATTATTTTTGGGTATTTCAATTATGCTTACCTTCAGGGCACATAATTAAAACAGGGGCATATATATTTGTCTATTGTTAATTTAAATTTTTATAATTTTTTTGTTTTGAAATTTTCGCATATTGGTACTACATTTTCTGTATATGTAAAGTAAAGTGTACTATACTGGATGTTGAAGTTCTTGGAGTTATGTATGTAAAATACTATGTACATTGCTCGATGAGGTTACGGGACTGCAGCCGGATCATGTTGACTTCTTGCCACGATATTTCGGCTGGCAATCGTCCAGCCGAAATATCGTGGCAACAAGTCAACATGATCCGGCTTCAGTCCCGAAACCTTATCGAACATTCAGTACGCCGGGAAAACGTAAAGAATCATGCTATGTAAATTGTTTATTACATTAAATAATTGTTTGATGACCTTTCGTATTTAAAATTAATAAATGGGTAGAAATTGTTCATGTTGGTGTAAATTTGACACTTTAACAAATGGTCACGCTTAGCAATAATATAAGAAATAGGAGTTACGTAAAACCCAGTGTGCTTTTGTTTGAAACGACATTGGCTTTGGGGAAGGAAAAGGAGACAAGGGTGAATTGGCGCGCTACCTAGAGCATGCGCGGGAAGTAGTTCACACAGTCTGTAGGCAACAGTGTTTGAGGCAACACCTGCAAAGTCGCACAAAATGCCTCGGATGGAGACTGCAAACGGTTTACGGCGTAGCTGCCAGTTATTGGGGCACGGTATATAAATTTCACCAACGCCAAGAACAGAAATAAGGTTGCTTACGTAAAATTCAGAGTGGAGACAAGTTGAAACTTCCTGGCAGATTAAAACTGTGTGCCGGACCGAGACTCGAACTCGGGACCTTTGCCTTTCGCGGGCAAATGCTCTACCGACTGAGGTACCCAAGCACGACTCACGCCCCGTCCTCATAGCTTTAATTTCGACAGTACCCCGTCTCCTACCTTCCAAACTTCACAGAAGATCTCCTGCGATCCTTGCAGAACTAGCACTCCTGGAAGAAAGGACAGACAAGTTACTAGAATGTGGTAACTGACTATACTGAGTTAGTTCGAAGAATAATAGCTTTTGAAAGTAAACTCCAGTAAGAGAGAGGGTTTCTTGAAGTGAAAAGATCAGTATAAGAAAGTGTGTCCTTTAGTATCTAAGTGTTTAGTTTATTGTAGGAAATGCTTTTCTTAAGGTCCCCCCCCCCCCCCCCCCCGCCCCCCAAGTTAAATTTTTTAGCTTTCCTAAAGTTACCTGCTGGGCTTCCTCTTTTTAAAACGTGATGTATAAAGGTGAAGTAGTCAAAATGAAATTCCAGTGTGTGCACTAACATTGTTTAGATGGAGTAATATTACTTTTAAGAACCAAGTTAAAGAGTAGGAAGAAAGTAGCCAAAATTCATACATCTGCTTTTCCAAATTCTTCACTATTTCGTTGCCTGGATAGGCTGGCGACCATTAGTACAAGTTTTGAAGCACTAAATGAACTTGGAACTGAGTTGTCCTAGCTTCAGTGTAATATTACTTATACTGCGCTTCAGTTTAACCGCAGGGTAAAATCCTAGGAAAGAATTGAATAGTCTGACTTACTTATCCATTAGACACAACACACGGTCAAATCCTGCCAAAAGGGTAACTGCATTGATTAGCGTTTCCAATAGTGTACTTTAGTTGGGAACTAAATTTTAGTAAGAGGGCAATAAGTGGTTTGTCCCGTCTGTTGGGGACGTGACAACATAGAGACAGGTTTTTCTGTTATTTACCTAAAAGCATACTAAATCACAGTAGTAGCGATAGGGTTATCTTCACCAATGTTATCGAGAATCTGACCGCAGAACCTATTATCGGTGTCTACGTTATGAAATTTATGTCGTTATAAATCAGCAGATGTAGTTTCGGTTTGAAGAGCTAAAGTTTCTTCAGTTATTGAATGCTAGCGAGAAAAATAAAACGCCGCCGATCAATGGAGACCGCCAGGGTGGCGCTGTTAGCGGCAGGCGCCTGGGCACCAGCCTCCTAGCTCGAGGTTCGGTGGCGAGCCGCAGTGTACGTGGCAGTGGTCAGTTGCCGTCCAAAGAGCTTGGCGAGTTCATTCGTTTGTTGAGACGGCGAGGCCGACAAGCCTATGCCACCTTTCGGCCGGTTAGCGGTGACAGAATCGACACGGACGTTCTGCAGTCTTTCTGGAACGATTTCTCACGAACCAGTCGAAAAAAAATTGCTCTACTTGTAACTTTATATGTCAGGTTGATTATTATGTTCCCATTATTTCTTTAATGGTCATCGTTATTGTTATATCTACGTGGAAGTAAGACAGTGCGCGAAATTCGAACAAGTTTGCAATGAAAAATAGGAATCGCTATGATTTCCGGATAGCTATATTGAGCATGTATCTCACAGAATCGATATTTTAACCAAGTAGTTTTTCCATTTCATAGTATGTCATCATAGTTTATCGTCGAAGTCCTAGAAATATGTAGATCACTGCCAGGTATACTTTGATGCAAATATTCTAGAATTAACAATGAAATGACGAACTGCACATCCATCAATCTACATTCGCAATGGTACTCGCGAAGTAGAGGAGGGGCAGTAAAGGTGATACAGAAACTGGGAAGCATGCTGCCACATCACTGTTCGGCGTTGTAAAAAACTAGTAAAATTGCTAAAATTGATCGCAGAATCAACTATGACGCTTATTACAGTACATCGGTGGTGGCTTTTCCATCCCATCCGTCCACTGGTATGCTGTTGATTACCACTTAAGGATCGACTGACATCGCTTCTTTGAGACTGAGAAAGAGTTTTGGTGGAGAGGCAACACTTTCTGGGGATGGCAAGCACCAAACCAGTGATCGCGTACATGACTGCAATTTGAGGAATCGGCCGAATTGAAACACCGAGTCATCTGATACCCCGTCACTGTGAAAGATGTATTTAAATTCAGAGGTCGTCAATCACCTTCAGATATCAGTTTGGAAACTCTCCACAATGCCGCAACACTCTCACAGCTTCCTTATGTTGAGACTGTCTTTTACGCAGTGTTGTGTTGTGGGAGCAGCAGCAACATGATTTACATCATGCTATGTCCAGTTTTCTGCGCGAGCCAATGGACCGAAATGTGTTAATGGCAGTTTAGAACCTGACACAGACCTCAAGTCGTAGGGGGAAAAACAAAATATTTGACGGTGTACAATGCGTGTTACAGCAGCCAAAACAGGGAGCCTCTCTTGCAACTGATGTCTGCTGGATTCGATCCTCTTACAGTACAGGCGATGAGACTTTACGCTGGTCTGTGCAAGCGAATTCGATCACTGGCCACCTGCTCCAATGGTTCGGTAAATGTATATTTGTATATTTAATAGGATAAACACCTATACTCGATGCTGGTATACAGACGGTATTTGTTTTCGAAATATCGGGAGAGAGAGATGCGGTAAAAGTCTTTTCGAGTTGTCTGTCGGATGAAGTTTGCGGAGCTCTTGTACTTCGTAGTTTTTCTCTGTTGGGTGGTACAAAATAACGATGATAGAATGTTTGGGTGACAGACGTGAATGCATCCTGAGGGAAGCAGATCTCCGTCAGACTCAAACGCCTGTATGTAAATGCATCGCAATGCAGTAGCAAAAAACCCTCGCCCCTTTTCCATTTCCTGTATGTGGAAACTTCCTAATTTTCCCATTAAGAAGCACCGTGGTAACTGTTCTTACTGTCTTTTATACTAACTCTTATCGCAGGAGAAAGCTTCGTTTTGGAAATTAATTTACACAGCGTACACCATTGGCGGTGCTACGACAAAATGTTCCCATTTCCACCGAGTGGTCAAAGCACGGTCCTGTCGCATTACCTCAGCTTACCCGTTTCTACACGGATTGCAGAAGACAGTAGATATAGTGTTCTGCTCAGTTCCGACCTAAACTGGAAAGATCACGTGCTCAAAGCCGTAGGAGTGGCGATAGAAACTGAGAAACAGTTACAATTTGTAGAGGAATTGTCTGAAACAATGTTGGAGTTTTACTGAAGTAGATAGGTTCGAAAAAAGGTGACTCGTTTCGAGATATGAGGGTGCCAAGAAAATAATTCACTAGCAGCTGTAATCATTAAAAGACATCTCCATAGGATCAAACGCAGGTATGTGGTTGAATGGATAGACATGATTCCAGATCGCTGACTGCATTTCCACCAGAAAGCGTTACAGAATCAGCGACTCTTATGTGTGCTTGTATACCCAAGACCGCTTTTTATGAACGGTGACGGTAACATAGTCATTGTGATCATGTGTTTAATAATGCGGCCCTTAAGCGTAATGTATGTTGCCAGCGGAATTCTTCTGTGGTCATCTTCAATTGTCGGTTCTCAGTAGTGTTCTTCTCAGTAGTGTCTTCCCACCAGAGATTCTCATTTAAACTATCTGGTGAGTGTATTCCGACTACTGAAAAATAAAAATTACTCGCCATACAAAGTGACTCTCATGAGGAATTTAATTAATTAACCTGTCGAATTGATGTCGGTGACATGTCTAGCATTTGTAGGTGATATCTTTTAACGATATTTCTATCGCCCAACTATACAGGGAGAGATAACCATCGTAATATAGTCAGATGTATTACCGAATTTATGTAGTGATACTTAATATAAAACGTATATATTTTCAACTTCTCCGTGTCGTTACCTTAAGAGACTTCCTGTGTGGCGAGATATCTGGTTCTCTTAAGACAGAGTTTGAAAGTGACTAACCTCTCTGTGGCAGTGGTAGACCTTAGCGCTCCATCATAATCCGAATATGAGTTTAATACTCTAGTCGTGTGATGGAGGATGTAACACACAATAAAAGATATTTTTCTACCTGATGAAAGAATACTTAGAGGGAACATAGCAGCCGACCAGTGTGACCGAGCGGTTGTAGGCGTTTCAGTCTGGAACCGCTCGACCGCTACGGTCGCAGGCTCGAATCCTGCCTCGGGCATGGATGTGTGTGATGTCCTTAGGTTAGTTAGGATTAAGTAGTTCTAAGTTCTAGGGGACTGATGACCATATATGTTAAGTCCCATAGCGCTCAGAGCCATTTGAACAATTAGAAGGGAACACAGCCCTGCACAGGATTTCCACAACAGTAACGATGCTTTAGCGATTTAAAAAGCTGTGTACTGTCCGATTTCTTCGAAAAATCTCGTGTTAACGGGAGGAATCTACATTTCGCGTGAGAAATTCGAGGTGTATTGCCAACAACATCGTTGCCTCGGATTGGGTAAAGTGGGTTTTCTAATGTGGTTGATCTATGTGGGGGTGAAATTGTTTAGAACTGCTGTAGACGTCAAGTCTGCTGGTGCTTGTTTCGCAGTGCACCGTGGCTGCCTGCAAAGAGGGTCACAAGGAGTCGTCAACCGGAAGTAGCGGATTAGCTCAGCCTTTGATGTGTACAAACAGTGATCTTGCCCACAATAGCGAGAGGTAGAGAAGTGATTAGTGTGCTGGGTGAGCGCGACAGAAGCGGGCCTGTGTGTATTGCGTGAGAGAAGACTCAAAACGATGGACATTTGGGCTGGACGTGTTGATAGCATCGAATACCTACCTCTCCAGTCATCACCGGATGCCCTGCATGGCTGGGAATGGTGCACCCTATCGCACACGCGCCTCCACGCCTGCCGCTGCGGCCGTGGGTGTAGTTTCTCGGGTCGCTGAACTTTGGTGACTGTGGAATTTGACTGGTCCGGCGCCGTGTCTGACGCCTGGGAAGTGAGTGCGAGTGTATTCAGCTGTCTTCGATTTCTGGCCATGGCAGCCTACTGCTGCGAACTGGATCGTGGTCTCACTGAGTCGTGTTTAGCGCCTGTCAGTGCATCGCAGTGTGTCTTGCAGTGGTATTTGCTGTTTCTGTTCTGTCACACGGTAGAACCTTGCCCCTCCTTCCGAATGCAGCGGAGAGACTTTAGGAAGTCTACAGTACTTTTAGAAACCCAATCGCGAAGTTAAATCCCCGATTGGTCAATTGAATGTTTCCGATAGTTGCGTGCATGCATGCTTTTGGTGTGGGTAAGTCGGTAAGGATGGGGCTACCCTGCAGTCGGTGGTTCGCGCTTCGTTATCGCAAGTTTGTGTGACCGCCAGGATTTTTCTTTTGTTTTCATCAGATATGTTTAGTGGAAACGTTGTGGTGGAGAAGAACGCTTACGAGACCCCAGATATATTTAGTATTGCAATCTACTTGTGACGGTAGTCTCATTACTTGATTTGCATAATGTTCGTGTGTGATAAACAATCATCGAAAATTTGTTTTATTATGAAGCGGTATCATCGTAAGGTGGAAGCGAGCGTTTCAAGCGATCTATTTGACTAGCGTAAATTGTTAAACAATTAATTTAGAGGGTAGTGCAAAAGGATTATTTCGCTCTATTTTTGACATCGAAATTCCGTCATCTTTCCCTTTGCCTCCAGCGTTAGCCAATGGGAATGTAATATTCTGACGAGAAATGGTTCACACAGACAAGCAGGGAATGACATCTTGAGAGCTACAGAGACAATAAGCCATTTTGCAATTTGCCAATCAACAGAATGCTGCAACTTGACACCTTGTTTGGGGGCCTCGAGATCAAAGGAGGCCGATATCCGGACCGTGGTTGGTCGTATTTAGTGTCAGGACATTGGACTGTTTTTACCTTCGTGTAAGCGAACTCCATTGTCATTACAGTTATTGTGTCAAGGGGGGGGGGCAAGGATGGGGCATGCACTCATGATGTCTACCTAAGTGGGGAAATCCTGCCTCTCAAAAACTGATTAAATAAGGAGTATGTTGGGCCGTGCTTGGCTCCCGTTCCCGCCATCATGTATTTTACACCCTGTTTTTAACTGTCACCGAGTTGCTGCTTTGCCACATCGTGAGTGCCACTAGCAGCGCGTATCGATATGTCCCCTCTCGTAGTATCTTTGTTCGACGGATATTACTTCCCCGTCGTTATCTGTCGTATGTCAGTTCGGGTCGCGAGTCCGGGCTGCCAGTCAGTTGGAACGCGTCTGTAGCGCAGTCCGGACCTGCTAGTCGGCCAATTGCAATGCCGCACTAGTGCAGTCGGGTCGGAGCTGTGAGATCTGCGTCGACATGGCTCGCCTGACCATTGCCGCCACGCATCGCTTGGGCCGAGCCACGGTCTCGGTGGATCGTCGGTCCAAGTCGATTCGTCGGTCGGTCCGTGGCTGTCTCCTGGTTGGGTTCCGACGGATCAAGTGTAGTTGCGATCACCACCTGTCTCACCATAGTGAACGAGGGCAGACTGGCCTCCCTGGAGGCTTCTGAGTGCCGTTGTCTTTATTGTCTTTCCCACAGGTGTTTAATTATCTGTTTTCAGCTACTTAAAATTTAAGGCTTATGGTTGTTTTTTCTTAAAAATTTTACCAAATTAATTGCGGGCTTTCAGCTTTGCAACCGTACTCTTAAAATTATCTTTCAAAAATAAACATTGCGGCCTTCTGCCTTTAAAACTCTATGGTAATAAATATTCTAAAATTTTGAAACTTCAATCATTTGTATTGTACCTTGCATATGTTTGTTCTATCTACTTTGCTTTGAGGCTTTCCACCTAGGTATCATAGATGTTTTTTTAATTATGTTATTGCTATTTTAATTTGATTTTTATATTGTTGATTTTCTTATGATTTCTCGTTTGGAGGCCTTCAGCCGTGAAAGAGTTGCATTTAGTAAAGGTTCGGCTATTTGCCGCTCTGGCTGTAAGTGTGTTATTAAATTACAGTAAATTACAATTAGAAGTTGAAACTGACTCCAACCTTATTTTGCCTCTTCCACAATCCTAATTACCTGTTCTCACCAGTGGGTTTAGTGGGCGTATCATATGTATTTATATATTATTGACTTTGATTTCAATTTTGTGTCATGTGATCCTTCTTCACCAGCATAGGGCAGGTCTTTTCTCTACAAATTTTTTTCTGGCAGCGGTGGGGGCGAAAGATAGGGCGGTGGGACATCCTCTGGTGGTGGCACTGTGCACTAGCTCAGTCGATCCCTGCATGTCAAGGTGAGCACACGCAGGAAAATTTTCCAGTAAGATGACACCTGAGTTTGAGCCCCTGCAAACTGAATTTTATAAATAAACAGTATATTCTGTGCTATGTAATTGAATTTCTTGTTGTGAGACCCTTTCTTTCCATCACAGATGGCAGTTTAGAGACCATAGCGGAATCGATTCTTAGACTGGCACTTGCCATGGAAGGAGTTCTCGTGCGCGCAAGCAGTAGTATGGTGTGCAGAAACAAAACCGCCAATTACTGTGCAAAGAAATTATCCTCGTGTGTATGAATGTGAAGCACCTGATGTGAAAACAATTAAAGAATGGTATGGGAAGTTTCCGACAACAGGAAGTGTTCTGAAACACTCTGGAGGTGCACATTGTCCAGGGGGCTTAAATGACAGTTTGCGTCACTACGAGGGTCGTTCAATAAGTAATGCCCACATTTTCTTTCTTGGAATATATTTATCGTTAAGAGTCTGGTGGCAATATACATCAACATGTCTTGGCCGTGTGCTATTTTTCTACTTAGTCTCCATCAAGTTCTATGGCCGTACACCAACGTTGTGGAAGAGCATGTATTCCGTGCCGGTGAAAGCTACTCTCCTGTAGGCGTGAGCATGTTTTCACTGCATGACTGACACTGTCGTTGTCTTCAAAGTGCGTTCCTCGTAGAGATTCTTTAAGGGGCCCAAAGAACTGGAAGTCGGTTGGTGTCAGATCTGAACTGTAAGCTGGCTGAGGCAATGATGTCCAGCTTGAAAACGTCGGAAACGGTTCGAGTTTATTCAGAGTCTTCACGTATGCCTCTGAATTGATGGTTGACCCCTTGACATCACATCCACGACAATGACGCCATCACAATCCCAGAAGACTATCACCACGACCTTTTCGGCAGAAGGAGTTGTCTTGAATTTCTTATTTTGTGGTGAATGAAGATGATGCCAGTCCATGGACTGCCTGTTTGTTTTCGGCACAAAAGTGGTTCACCCTGCTTTCGTCTGCCGTAACGTTCCGTGACAGAGACCTCTCCGTCGGGCTCAAAACGGTCCAAGAATTCAAATCAAATGGCCTTTCTTTGAATCGTGTGGTCCGCTGTGAGCATTCGTGGAACCCATCGTGAGCACCTCGCTGGATATCCGAGAGTCTCGAATATTGCAGACGACAACTTTAGAGACAATTGTCGAGTTGTGATGCTGCGGCCGGCCTGAACAATGGCATCCGCATCATTCACCATGTCTGAGCAGCGGCTGTGACAGGACGTCCAGAGTGCGGCTGATCACGGAGCTCTGTTTCTGCATTTCCTGAGGCTGTAACGTTCTCTACCCATCGCCCAACTGTACCCCTATCAACTGCAGTAACGCCATACACTGAACACAAACGTTTATGGATGTTCACCACGGTTTCTTTCTTTGCGTACAAGAATTCAATAACAGCACGCTGCTTGTAACGTGAGTCGTATGTAGATGTCATTTTGACGCTGTACTTCGCCTCTGCCATCTGCCAGAACGGTTCAAAACTTCACTGCCGCACAGAGCAAACGTGAAATGTGAAGCACCAACAAGGACGTTTGTCTATGTATGTTTTTTTTTTTTTTTTTTTTTTTTTTTTTTTAACGTGGGGCACTACTTATTGAACGACCCTCATACTTTATCCTGGAGGACTGCCTAGACTGTGCAAAAGTTTCTCTTGTAAAACGAGGCCAGTTTTTAATAAAAGTTTTCCTAATAAGAATAGTAAATATGCACCTGCCGACTGTTACCAAAGGTAAGTAGTAACCTGCCAAATTCCTCCACGAAATTTTGATTTCGATATTGAGCAGTACCGTACAAAATCTGAGACTGGACGTTTCGAAGGTAAATGTAGCATTACATCCCACACCAGAACCAGTTAACGTCCACCATAATGGACTGACTCCTGCTCCTCCTCATGTCTACCACTGATCCACACATCCGGTAGCGGGCGACTGAGAGTCCTGTTATTGTTGAACTGTTCGGCACTGCGGCGTCTGGATATTTCTCACCAAATGGTTTTACAACAGGCGCATACGAACGCCTGCTGAACAATGAGACGTCGTTGCTCTTGAGAAACCAAAGTCTACGACGCAGTGAACTATGCAGTAGTATTACAGACGTCACGTGATCTGTGCGCGCTACATTGGCGTCTTCGTTCGCTGTCGAGAATACCTGTAGTGCTTTCCTGCGGTGGTGGTCCCGACAAAAAAAATGCAGTTCCAATTTAGAGACTACTTATTTTTCACACGTACGACTTTTCCATCACGCTGTATTTACAGTATTAAGGCTACACATAGGATAAAAGTTTCCTCACGTTTCCATATTTTTCTTCCTGTCGGTAGCATTTCGATTGTATTCCCACGTTTAAGTAATTACTTCAGTTTTCGAGGACTTTACTTCGTGAGGTGAAGAGTTCAGCTTTGTGCGACGAAGACTGACAGCAGCTTCTCTCTCGGTATCCGTTAACTGCGTAGCCATTGCCATTAATGGCACAGTGTGGCACCTTTACTGTGTTCAAAATAACAGCTAGCCCTTGGTCATGCAGTTTGTGGATTATCTGCGAATAATACGGCGATTTGAAAAAAAGAAAAAAAAGCCTTAAGTATTCTAGTAGGGCGAATATTTTAGACTGGAATGCACTACTGTGCGTGTCTCACGTGTTTTACCACCAGACGACTAAGCGAGCCATAATCTCACCTCCAGGCATCTCTGAAATATTTGTCCGCTATTTCTCGTATCATCCTCAGCAGAATGTGTTACGTTGTAACGGATCATTGGCAATTAGAATTGACCTACATGACATAACTTGTTATTGAAGTTACGAACAGCTTACATGTGTTAGCAGAATGACAGATAAACGCGAAACTATCGTTGTAACAGTCAAAAGAAATTAGAAGCTATAGCTAGAAAAGTCACGTCTGCAAAATACTAACAGGAATTCCTTACAGACGACTGGAAAAGCTGGTAGAAGAAGGCGATCTTGGGAAAGATAAGATTGTATTTCGTAAAATGTTGGAACACGTGAGGCAATACTGACCCTACAACTTATCCTAGAAGATACATTAAGGAAAGACAAACCTACTTTTCTAGCATTTGAAGCCTTAGAGAAAGGTTTTGACAATGCTGACTCGAATACTCTTTTTCAAATTCTGAAGGTGGTAGGGATCAAATACAGAGAGCGAAAGCTATTTATAATTTGTACAGAAACCCGACGGCAGTTATAAGTCGAGGGGCATGAAAGGGAAGCAGTGGTTCGGAAGGGAGCGAGATAGGGTTGTAGCCTATCCCCAGTGGTATGCAATCTGTATACTGAACAAGCAGTAAAGGAAACAAAATAAAAATTTGGATTAGGAATTAAACTATTCAGAAGAAATACAAACTTAGTGATTTGCCGATGACATTGTAGCTCTGGCAGCGACAGCAAAGGTCCTGGAAGAGCAACTGAACGGAATGGACAGTCTCTTGAAAGGAGGCTATAAGATGAACATCAACAAAAGCAAAACGAGGATAATGGAATGTAGTCGAATTGAATTAGGTGATGCTGAGGGAGTTAGATTAGGAAATGAGACACTTAAAGTAGTAAAGGAGTTTTGCTATGTGGGGAGCAAAATAACTGATGATGGTCGAAGTAGAGAGGATATAAAATGTAGACTGGCAATGGCAAGGAATGCGTTTCTGAAGAAGAGAAATTTGTTAACATCGAGTATTGATTTAAGTGCCAGATAGTCGTTCCTGAAAGTATTTGTATGGAGTGTACCCATGTATGGAAGTGAATCATGTATTATCAATAGTTTCGGCAAGAAGAGAATAGAAGCTTTCGAAATGTGGTGCTAGAATGATGAAGATTTCACTGGTAGTAGCTAATGAGGAGGTACTGAATAGAATTTGGGAGAAGAGGAATTTGTAGCACAACTTCACTATAAGAAGGGACACATTTTGAGGCATCAAGGGATCACCAATTTAGTATTGGAGGGAAGCGTGAAGGGTAAAAATTGTAGAGGGAGATGAAGGGATGAATACACTAAGCAGATTCAGAAGGATGTAGGTTGCAGGAGGTACTGGAAGAGGAAGAAGCTTGAACAGGGTAGAACAGCAGAGAGAACTGCATAAAACCAGTATGTGGATTGAAAACCAAAACAACAACAACAGATAGAAAAGGCGACTGTGTAGAAAAAATTTCTCTGGATTATAGGATAGTGTTATAGGACAATGGCAGAGTTAAAGAAAAATAAAGAAAAGATGTTAAATTTTATAACCACACAAACAGACGTGAAGTAACCTGTGACTTATTGGTGGAACGATTAGTTGCTAGTCTTTGCAGTAACTCGAGCCAGTTACCGGTTTAATGACAGTGTTCCACACAATGTCCTAGTGAGCGTGCTCACAAACGGTCTCCGGACTGGGAATCCGAGCGTTTTACGTGGTGCAGGCTGGGCCAAATTCAGTTTGTTTACAACGATGTTGTGCCTTGCGGCAGTAAGAATGCCGGCCGCTGTGGCCGAGCGGTTCTAGGAGCTTCAGTCCGTAAGTGCGCGACTCCTACAGTTGCAGGTTGGAATCCTGCCTCGGGCATTGATGTATGTGATATCCTTATGTTAGTTAGGTTTAAGTAGTTCTAAGTTCTAGGGGACTGATGACCTCAGATGGTAACTCCCATAGTGCTCAGAGCCATTTGAACGATCTGAGCAGTAGGGGTGCAGAGTTCCGCATTGGAAGTTTTCCAATTGCGCTGCTCGGCCTCAGCCCCGTATTTGCGCGGGACGCCACCGGAAGCCGGCCTATGAAGGAGTGCACTCCCAGGACGGCCTCTTCCGCGGCCGCCCCCGTTGGCTTCCCACGGCTGATTCTACACTCGTCTCCTCTCCTCTGGCTCCACGGCCCGCACTCCGGAGATTCCTCCCCTCCGTTCGGTGGCTGAACACCGGCCTTTCCTCTCTGTCCTGCCACTCCAGCAGCTCAGGTCTGCGACCGTCTCGTCCCACGTGGCCCGCTCCCTCCCTTCCTACCGCTCCGGCCGGCCCTCTTCTTCCCGCGGGCAGCCAGCGCGCCCCCAGCGGCACCCTGCGGCTTTCCAGTTGCGCTGCTGCTGCTAGCCGATGTTCCCCCGCGCCTCGGGCTGAGCCCTCGTGGAAGTTCCGTCACAAAACCTGCCTTCCCGAGACCCACCACATCGCCACCTCCAGTGGTCACTTTGATTTTCCCCTGCGCGACACAGCATCCGCCTGTTTTCTTCGTTTCCTTACCTTCAGATTCCCCAGTTAAAGGATTCAACTGGCTGTTAGTTCGTACACCCTGTACGGCTGTTACACGATTTTTCTTCAGAGATTTCTGAGTTTTCGTGAGTTACTATTATTCTATTTTTTTTAAAAAGTGCGTCTAGCGCGTCGGTTATGTTCGGTACTTTTGGAATGGAATATTGTGTTACAGTTACTACCAGTTTCTTAGTGGTAATTTCTCAGACTAACATCTGTAATTTGGCTGAATGTACCTTTGTTCTGTTCAAGTCGTGGAGTCTTGATATGATGGCTGACTTGTGCCTCCTCAGTTTGGGTGCCGCGCCTCCTACTAAACTTTAGCTCCATCCTGCCCCTAGTGAGGAAGGGTTACGGTATACGCCAGACGCGCTCCTTCAACAAGGCCGCCACACTTAGTTGGTACGGCCCGTCTCCTGCTGGTAGTAGTTCTGTAACCCGACGACGATATTGTAGCATTTGGCCTCCTCGTTGCTGTTGTTGGAAACGTCCAGCCATGTTGCAGAAAGCAACTACAGTGGTTATTAAGGAAAACTCGTAGGATTGTGCATGTGTTCGCAAATGATGTGCGTATACTACCAAGTGATTCAGCATGTCGTCGTGAAATAACTCGATAAAACTCACCACAAGCCGACCGAAGCGTGCTCGCTCCCGGGTGAAATAATGTTGCGATCGACTGATATTCCTAGCGACCGGACGTCGAGAGCTCGCCGGATTGTTTTCCTCCGTGCCTCACGCAGCTGGGGCACGAGCCGCATTGACGTGCGACACGCGTGTCGTAGTAAAGAGCGCTGCCGTCGCAGGCGGCTGTCCGCTTTGGCGACACCACGTGTCCCCGCAGCTCCCCACCTGGGGGCAGAACGCCTGCCCCGTCTGCTGCCCGTCACACCGGACGACTCGCGAGGGCAGCGCCTCGCTGGAGCCTACGTCCACAGCCTCATAGGACCACCGCTGCCACCTCCCTACTTATCGCCACTTGATTGATATTTCAGTTTGTAATCGAGTACTGCGGACACTCGTCCCCAGAAACTGTATTGAATTCTGTTCTTAGTTAATAAACGCACGGTTATTAATGCAGCCCGTGCATTTCATTTCTCGCCTGACGCTCCCCTCAGCTACGGACAAGAAAGTAATTACACTGTGTGATATACTCTTTTTACGGGGTTAATCAATAAACTATTCTCCCAACCAACTTCAATAAGGAGCGGCAAACAATCAGTTTTCTTTAAAGGTTATGATAAGGGGAAGGATTAATTCGCTCCAACGCTTCACTTTAGATTTTGCATTTATTGTCACACCCTTCAGTGCAAACCATAGAACAAGCGAGCGTACCAATGAGAGAATAGTTGCACTCGTAATATTTCCTATGTAACTTAAGAATTACTTAATAAACAATCGGAATCTAAGATTATTACTCTTTAACAAACATATTTTAAGACCATAAAGGATAAATATCAACGGTTAACAAAGTCCCATAAACTTGAGCAAGGATCACGTTATCAGTCTCTGAATGACGTAAGTAGGTGACATAGGGGACAATCAGACGTACATTAAATGTTACACCATTAAGGACGATCACTCATTAAGAATTATAACCACAGATTAAAGAAGATTCATTTAAAGCAAAGAACATCAATAGAAACTAATTAAGTCACGTCCCAGCAAATATATCAAAAGCAAATATTTCAGTTCTATAACAGTGTTGGAGCGTGAAATACGCCGGATTACACAGAAGGTTAAATTTTACCAAACAGCAATGTCCCCAAACCTAGTACTATCTTAATAGTGTACAATACTTAGGTTATCCAGAACTACTCTAATTCGCCTTTCTTGGGCATAACGGTGGACTATATAATTAACCTGTTATTTCATTCTCCTGGAACACTGAGCGGCAGTAGGCACTCGGGCAACTCTTACCCCAGCGTGGCTCGGTAAAGAGGACGGCTCCACCAGCAGGAGGAAACATTTATCCGAACTGGAACGGGAACTCGTCTAACACGAGCCACTAGGTTGGACGAAGACCAGTTGGCGATTTTTAATCATTAACAAAAGCTTGCTGGCCAGCGGACAAAAATTACAGAGGCGAAGCTTGCTTTATTTGTGCTCACAAGAATGAATAACTTCTGCAAATGAGATTCCGACAGAACTGTCGCCTTAGTTTCAATACGGGACTTCGGAGCTGAGGAGAGAAAGTCAACAATGGTCTCTGTCCAATAGGCCCAACATTTAACTTACATATTAGGGACGGTATAGCCACCATTGTTGTGCCCCTCCCATCTCTTTCTTTCTCCTCTCCATCACAGCTTCGAATTTTACCATTCTTTTTCTCTTACTTTAACCTATCTACCTCTTATATATCTCTTTCACCCCATTCTATCGTCTTATGTCTCTGCTCGATGAGAATAACTCACAAGCTGCAAGAATATAACGAGAAAATTTCCAACTATCAATGGGACTGACATTCACAAAAGAAAAGTATGTTTACTTTCATATACTTAGTCACTATCATTATTATTATCATTATTATTCTTGATTGTTATAATTATTTTTATTGTTATAATTATCATTGTACTACTGTTATAATCTCAATTTTTTTGTTTAACATCAATACTGCATAATACGTTAAATGTCCTTAATGTTATTTAGAAACTGTAACTCGTTCAATCTGAGTATGCCTGGTTAGGTGTAAGAGAGGGCCTGAAGGCCCTAATCTTGCCAGGTAAAATAAATGCATAAATAAATAAATTTCAGACAGACCGAGCAACCGACATCAGTTGTGGCTAGACGGATCACCAAATAGAAACTCTAGCACTACCTTAAATATAATTAAATACAGCACTTAAATGCCATGGGGACTAAACTCATTAACACGAGAATATATGCACAATAACAACTAAAGTTATAAATGCCTACGTAATAAAACAACAGATATTAGTGAACATTAACATAATGTCGCGTTTCAGACATCCATAAAATTCATTGGCTACAGTCCACTCTATCTCTCTGCCAGATAGTACACGGTTATTTAACATTTTATAACGTGCTTATCCAAACAGTGACCTACGCCGTCCATGGGGAAACAACGGCTTGCAGAAGGTCCACAGCAATTTTTTTTCCTTTTTCTTCTTCTTCTTCTTCTTCTTCTTCTTTACGAAGCGAGCCGTAAGTCAGCATGGCGTTCAAGTGGACGATCATGCAAGGAGGCAGTGACACACACGCAGGGCAATTTCCGATCACAAACTCAAAGTAGAGAAACGTTGCCACACAGTTATTTATAGCTCCCACAACACCGGGAGATTGGCCCCGCCAGACGACTCTTACACTAACTGGATGAAAAATCTTACTTTCAGTGACGACACCACCTTCTGAAGGTTATTGGCAGCCGCAGACGGACTTCATAGCTTCCCCAAACCATGAACGGAAACCAAACGTTGTCCACAGATTTACGGCCTCTTGTGTTCTCACGACCCGGGTTTTGGGCCCGACCAGACTTAGCATAGAGGGACCGAGCGTCCTGCTGCAAAACGGTCATCGAGAGACAAACACACGTCTCAACTGCCTCGTCCGCCCTCGGCACGGCACACAGCGCTTCCTCCCAGCCGGCGCGCTAGCAGGGCACTCGCGGGGGCTCCGCAACGCCCTCTAGGAAAGCGCGGAAACTCCAAACAGAAGTAAACCAAGGGGAAAACTGGAACCGTGGCAAACGACACGGTTCACTATGTGTTTATGAGGATTATGTCTCGACATATTCGAAAATTATAAATTGCATCTTTTATAAAAAAAAAAAGACTAAATACGACTTTCGTGGTTTAAACAAAGAGTGAAATGTTTGCAGTCGACGGGATAGCTAAGTGAAATGTAGAATTACGTCCTGTAGTGAGCAAAAGTGGAACGACAGAGAACTGCAGAGATCGTTAGTGTAGCTTGGACGCATCGTGGAATGCTTACAGAAGGTGTTTAAAAACTTCTAAATGCACCTATGAATTTTAGAATTAACTTAAACGAATTTATCAGTTACAGAATGGTAGTTGTCCAAAAAGAAGTGTGCATTTCTCATAGAGTGTCTTTTATTTGTTTTTTTTTCAGGAGGGCCAAATTTCAAATTCTTGATATATGTCCGTAAACAATCCCATCTCCATTTTACAAAGGATTACAAGGTGGTTTTTGATATTGTTCTTCATTAATTTAACAATCTGTTGCAGGATCAGCAGATGGAGAAACTAATAAGTCGGACATCATTCCTTATGAGCCTTGACCACTGGATGACATTCTTACTGTTTCTCGTAGATGCATAAGACACGGACGTAAATCTTCAGCTTTGATGAATACAGTTTGTCGCATAGCGAAACGGTATTCCATATATATGACGTGTTACTTATTTTTCGGGATACCCACGACACCATGCCAGCCACTCTTGCTTCATCATACTCATGACAGAGGCGATCAGATTAAACTATCTTTTTCTACGAGTCTCAGTTCCGTTTTCTGCTACAGTCGTGCGTTCGTCTTCGTGTTACTCTATAACTGTGCGCAATCTAATCAGAAGTAATCGGTCAGCTATTATTGCACAGTAATATCGGGTGTGTCCACCTCCCGTGAGGTGTCTGAGTGTTCTTGGAGGGATGACAGACCATTCCACCTCGAGTTCCGAAACCAGGAAAGGCAGTCATGTTGGACTCTGACAGCTGGACCAAGGTCGACGTTCTGACTCGGCCTACAGATGTCACATTTGGATCAGGTCAGCACTGTGAGCTGGCCAGTCCACGTCAGGAATGTTGTGCTCCGCAGACCGCTGCCTCACATCTCCTGCTTTATGGTAGGCTGCATTGTGACGCTCATACAATCGATCATCGTCTTCGAAATGTTCCTCTACTGTAGGCAGTACACTGTGCTGTGTAATAAGCTCGCATCCTTCCGTATTCAGCGTTTTGCCGAGAGCATAAGGGGACGATCGACGACTCCTAGTCACCATAGGATTACATTCTCCACACTCCTCTGCTGGCACTACACGTGATGGCATTAGTCAAACCCAAGCCCTCCCATTGGGTTGTCACAGGGTACAGAGTGATTCATGACTCCAAATCAGTCGTCTGCAGTCACTCAGTGTGACGTTGCTCTTTACATCAAGTAAAGCGTCTCTTATCACTGTTGCAAAAAGATACGCGTGTGAGAGACTGATCGCCCTTGGTATCCATCTTTATTACTCCCTACGAATTGTCACTGCGTAGTTGGACTGCCGGTAGTAATTTGGAGCTCACGGATGATTCCATCCGCTGATTTCATACAATTTTTGTACGACAACCTTCGGAAATGCTCTACAGTCCTTGTCCATCAGTACAAGAGGTCTCCCTTGTCTTCGTTTAGCTACGGTTGTTCATTCTCCGTAGCCTTACAACGACTGAAATGTCCGTGATGGATATCAGACCCAGGTGGTATCCGATGACTGGTCCACGCTCGAACTCACTCATGTCTCCTGTCAAACCCTTTTTTTTATTTTTTTGTGACATGTTGTGTCCAAAGAGTGAATGTCTTTGGCTATTTTTTCTTCTGCCGTGGCAAGTTGAGAGTAATAGTTCACTTGATTCTATATTCGCTTGCAAAGGGACTTGGGTAATCTGTGCGTCCTTGAGTTCTTTGACGCTGTTGGTTAGGTAGTCGTACAACTATTTACATGTTGTTGTTGTTGTTGTTGTTGTAGTCTTCAGTCCTGAGACTGGTTTGATGCATCTCTCCATGCTACTGTAACATGTGCAAGCTTCTTCATCTCCCAGTACTTACTGCAACCTACATCTTTCTGAATCTGCTTAGTGTATTCATCTCTTGGTCTCCCTCTACGATTTTTACCCTCCACGCTGCCTTCAATTCTAAATTGGTGATCTCTTGATGCCTCAGAACATGTCCTACCAACCTATCACTTCTTCTAGTCAAGTTGTCCCACAAATTTCTTTTCTCCCCATTCTCTTCGATACCTCCTCGCTAGTTATGTGATCTTCAGCATTCTTCTGTAGCACAACATTTCGAAAGCTTCTATTCTCTTCTTGTCCAAACTATTTGTAGTCCATGTTTCACTTCCATACATGGCTACACTCCATACAAATACATTCAGAAACCACTTCCTGACACTTCAATCTATACTCGATGTTAACAAATTTCTCTTTTTCAGAAACGCTTTCCTTGCCATTGCCAGTCTACATTTTATAGCTTCTCTACTTCTACCATCATCAGTTATTTTGCTCCCCAAATAGCAAAACTCAGTTATTACTTCAAGTCTCTCATTTCCTAATCTAATTCCCTCCTCATCACCCAACTTAATTCGACCACATTCCATTACCCTCGTTTTACTTTTGTGGATATCCATCTAATATCCTCCTTTCAAGACACTGTCCTTTCCGTTCAGCTGCTCTTCCAGGTCCTTTGGTGTCTCTCACAGAATTACAACGTCGTCGCTGAACCTCTAAGTTTTAATTTCTTCTCTATGGATTTTAATTCCTACTCCGAATTTTTCTTTTGTTTCCTTTAATGCTTGCTCAATATACAGATTGAATAACATCTGCTTCCCTTTCATGTCCCTCAACTGCCATCTGGTTTCTGTACAAATTGTAAATAGCCTTTCGCTCCCTGTATTTTACCACTGCCATCTTCAGAATTTGAAATAGAGTATTCCAGTCAATGTTGTCAAAAAGATTTCTCTAAGTTACAAATGCTAGAAACGTACGTTTGCCTTTCCTTAATCTATTTTCTAAGATAAGTCTTAGGGTCAGTTTGCCTCACGTGCTCCAATATTTCTACGGAATCTAAACATCTTCCCCGAGGTCGGCTTTTACCAGTTTTTCCATTCATTTGTAAAGAATTCGCGTTAATATTTTGCAGCCGTGACTTATTAGACTGATAGTTCGGTAATTTGCACATGTGTCAACACCTCTTTTCTTTGGATTGGAATTATTATATTCTTGAAGTCTGAGAGTGTTTAGCCTGTCTCATACATCTTGCTCACCAGATGGTAGAGTTTTGTCAGCACTCGCCCTCCCAAGTCTGTCAGTAGTTCTAATACAATGTTATCAGCTCCCGGGGCCTTGTTTCCACTTCGGTCTTTCAGTGCTCTGTCAAACTCTTCACGCAGTATAATATCTCCATCTTCGTCTACATCCTCTCCCATTTCCATAATGTTGTCCTCGTGTACATCGCCATTGTATGCACCCTCTATATAGTCCTTCCAACTTTCTGCTCTCCCTTCTTTTGTTAGAACTGAGTTTCCATCTGAGCACTTGATATTCGTACGAGTGGTTCTCTTTTCTCCCATCGTCTCTTTAATTTTCCTGTAGGCAGTATCTATCTTACCCCTAGTGAGATATGCCTCTACATCCTTACATTTGTCCTCTAGCCGTCCCTGCTTAGCCATTTCGCACTTCCTGTCAATATCATTTTTGAGACGTTTGTATTCCTTTTTGCGTGCTTCATTTACTGCATTTTTATATTTTCTCCTTTCATCAATTACATTCAATATTTCTTCTGTTACCCAAGGATTGCTATTAGCCCTCGTCTTTTTACCTACTTGATCCCTTGCTGCCTTCACTACTTCATCCCTCAAAGCTACCCATTCTTCTTCTACTGTATTTCTTTCCCCCATTTCTGTCAATTGTTTTCTTATGTCCTCCCTGAAACTCTGTACAACCTCTGGTTTAGTCAGTTTATCCTGGTCCCATCTCCTTAAATTCTCACCTTTTTGCAGTTTCTTCAGTTTTAATCTACAGTACATAACCAATAGATTGTGATCAGAGTCCACATCTGTCCCTGGAAATGTCTTACAATTTAAAACCTGGTTCCTAAATCTCTGTCTTACCATTATATAATCTATCTGATACTTTCTAGTATCTCCAGGCTTCTTCCATGTACACAACCTTCTTTTATGATTCTTGAACCAAGTGTTGGCTATGATTAAGTTATGCTCTGTGCAAAATTCTACCAGACGGCTTCCTCTTTCATTTCTTGCCCCCATTCCATATTCACCTACTATGTTTCCTTCTCTCCCTTTTCCTACTCTCGAATTACAATCACCCATGACTATTACATTTTCATCTCCCTTCACTACCTGAATAATTTTTTTTTTATCTCATCATACATTTCTTCAAGCTCTTCGTCATCTGGAGAGCTAGTTGGCATATAAACTTGAACTACTGTAATAGGTGTGGGCTTCGTGTCTATCTTAGCCACAATAGTGCGTCCACTATGCTGTTTGTAGTAGCTTACCCGCACTTCTTGTTTTTTTATTAATTATTAAACCTACTCCTGCATTACCCGTATTTGAATTTGTCTTTATAACTCTGTATTTACCTGACCAGAAATCTTGTTCCTCCTGCCACCGAACTTCACTAATTCCCACTATATCTAACTTTAACCTATCCATTTCCCTTTTTAAATTTTCTAACCTACCTGCCCGATTAAGGGATTGACATTCGACGCATCGATCCGTAGAACGCCAATTTTCTTCTCACCGTAATATGTAAGATAGATAACATGTAAGATACCGAATAACTGAACATTGCATCATCTTCGATAGTCCTATGGGGGTGCAATAATGGCTCGAGGTACCTTATATTTGTGCGAGTATCGCGGTAGGTCCTGGCCTACATTCGCAAGTAGTGGGAAAATTTCCCGATACTCGTCTAATTTGTGGAAAAGACGAGTAGCCTGGTCCTTTATCTTTTCAGCACGTGTTTTTCTCCAGTCAGTTCGTATATTTTTCTCGTCCTAGCGCACCTTGGGGTACCTACGCTCCACTTCAAACACCTGTTTCGCAGTGGTTGCAAACTGCGTGTTTGGCTGTGGTTGCAAACTGCTTATATAAGAACCACGTGTTGTTCCCCAAGACGTCGAGCCGTACAGCAGAGAGGGTTGTACCGTTGCTCTATAAAGTTTTAATTTCGTTGATTGGTTTAGATTCCTACTCGTGGAAAACGGCGTGAGTCCCCGGATCATCTTCATAGTATTCAGTTTTCTGTCTTATACGTGTGAGGTAAGAGTCATTCCTTTATCCAATATCACTCCCAGGTATTTCATCGTCCAGGGTATTGGTTGTCCACTGATGGCAAGTCGCACTCTCAGTTCCGGCCGTTTCTTCGTAAACAGTAATGCTGCAGTTTTCGTAGGGTTTAGGGTGATTTTATTGCTCTTTACCCACTGTTCGTTGACGGTGAGTTGTCGCTGCATCTGTTGACAGGTTGTTCGATGTTCATGGCAGAGGTTAGGAAGGCCGTGTCATCGTCATACAGACTGGCGGTGGCGGGTTGAGCGGTGGAAATGTCGTTAATATGAAAATTAAACAGGCATCGCGATACCACCGCTCCCTGTGGGATGCCAGCTGAGACAGCTTTCAGTGATGACTCCTGCCATCTATTTGTACAAACAGACGCCTGCCCTGCAGAAAGCTATGAATCAGCTTGATGTAACAGTCGGGCAGACGGGTTCGATCGACTAGTTTGGATGTAAGCTTGTCACGCCACACCCGGTCGTGTTCCTTTTCGATATTTAGGAAAACTCCTGCCATGGATTTTCGTCTTTTGAGGTTGAGTTTTACGGATTCTGTGATCAGAAGCAGCTGAAGCTCCGCCGGTAACCGTAGCTGGAAGCCAACTGTTCGTGGTAAGGTGATGTTACTTTCTTTCAGATAGTCTTTGAGGCGCTGTAGCAGCAACCGTTCCAATGTGAGCATCAGACTAATCGGGCGGTAGCTATCTGGCAAAGTTGGATTTTTTCCTATTTTGTAGATAGGGATCGTCTTCACCGTCTTCCAATCTGCAGGGAAGTAGCCGTTGAGTAAGCAGCCGTTGATAATTCAAATTAAGAGAACGATGGCCTTTATAGGAAAATGCTTGAGATCGGCGTTTGTCACAGAGGCGCCGGGTTGTTCGTCTTCCTAATCTTCCTAATCAGTTTCGAACTTCGGGGGATTGCTAAGAACAGGCCTCTGTTGTGTGAGGAGTTGGCAGGAGTCGTCGATTCGCTGCGGATACGGTCCTCGTCCCTTGCATCCTTTGCATCCGGTGGGGGCGGAGCTGTCGGTGGTGTTTGTGTACGTGGGAATACAATTCGGCTTTGTCAATCGAGTCGTATATGAGGCCAACGGGGCCCCATATTGCTGTCTTTGGTGGTCTCGGTTGGCGTAGTGCCCTGACAAGTTGCCACTCTTCCGTAGTCTGGAGGAACATTTCGTCCATCTTTCTTTCCCATAAGCCTTGCTGCCATTCTTCAGCACGGCGGCGTAGCTCCCGGCACAAAAGATGCATCCGCCGTCTATCTTCTGGATATCTGTATCGCTGCCATAGTTTTCTGTGATTATTCCGGCGATGCTTGATGCTTGATTTCGTCGAGACGAGGAGGGAATGTTTCAAATTGATCCTCGTGACGAAAGATATCAGTTTCTGTACGTCTTGTTGCCCTTTGGATTTTAGCTGTCAAAGCAGCCACAGCGATGTCAGTTGCCGGATTTGTAGAGACTGTTTGGGTCAGTCGGACGTTATTGTTAAAATATGTCGCAAAGACATCCCAATTAACAGTGGTGGAGCTTGGAGGAAGTATTGGGAGGGCACCACCCTCGAGAAGTCCGAGAAGTGTTAGATATGAGATGATAGGTGGTGGGTGGTCTTGAGCTGTAGATTTGCAGCGATATTTTTTTAAATCGCTATATCGAGAATGTTAGCCTCCTGGGCGGCGAACTCTGGGATGCACGTCGGCTCCCGTGGCCCATAGATGGTGGCTTGAAGGTCGTTCTCTAGATCATAGAGTGGCTGTCCCTTTCGGTTGGTTCTCCTTGAATGCCAAGCCCTATGTTTGGAGTTAAGGTCTCCTCCCGGCAAGACCTTATTGAATCTGTCGAAGACAGCATGAATATCTCTGGCCACCAACTGTTTCCTGGGACTAAGATGCGCTGCCGCCAGAGTAATGTTTGCAATTGCCTTGAAGATTGTAGCAGCTGTGGCTTCCAGTGAGTCCAGGGGCGGTAGATCTTCCTGATGATGTCGTATGGTGTTTTTGACGAAGACTGCAGATCCGCCACCTCGTTGTCGAACCCGGACCGTTCTATAACCATGCATGTTGCGTAATTTGAAAATAGCCGTCAGGTGCGTTTCCGAGATCAGAACTATGATCCCCTGTGCCGACTAACAAATTAGTTCAGTTTGTTTAATTGCTACAATGGCATTACAAATGCAGAGTCGGAAGTGTCTCGTTCTGCGGCCATTATCGATTCTCTCCACCAGCGTGAGGATTCCTGGCAGTTTTTGTTGAAGTTGTATGGCTGGCGTGAAGGTGCCTGGGGTGCCTGTAGTGGAAACAGATGTTGCAGGTTGGTCTGTGCTAGGTGACAGTGTGTGCATAGGACCGTGAAATCCGTCGTCTGTGTAGGACAGCTGTACGGATGGCTGTGGTTCTGGTGCCTGATAGCCCATCTCGCTGGTCGTCGCTGCCATTGTTCATTGTTGAACGATGTTCACCGTCGGTTGCATGGCCTGCTGTTGCGGCTGGACTTCAGATTTTCGGAAGTGTGGCTGGTATTTTTCGCAGCCGCGCCATGAGGCTCAGTGGTCTTTGTCACAGTTACCACATTTTGCTTTGAAGGTGCAAGGCGGGCTGCAGGCCTCGGTTCGATGGTCTCCATCGAACTTCATGCAGCAGAGTAGCATCCGGCAGTCATTTGCCGTACGTCCAAAATGTTCAGTTTTTGCACTGTGTTGGCCCATCCTTGGCCCGATAATCTTCAATGCGCAGCCTCGTGTAGAGAAGGAAACGGATGTCGTAGATTTTATGGTTGTCTTTTGCCTTAGGAAGGCTGATACAGTAGGTGGGCAGCCTAACTAAGGCACTAGTGACTTGATCTATCTCTCTCCTTTTGTATTCATGTACCATGGCGTGGGGGAATCGTTTTTCACTTAATGCTTCCTGGAGTCGACGTTCTGTAACGTTTGCAGGCACTCAATTGATCGCCAACTTAAGTTCCATTTCCTCCGGTGGTTGGTGTGCAAAATGTGGCAAGTCGTAGGTCTCAAATAAATTGTGAGCCTTTCTTTGTTTGATGCTCAGACGACTCGAAATGGTATTTAATCCGGTCCTACTGGAAGATGGCCTTCAGGGTTTCGGAGAGTTAATGCTGTTGAGCATTATTCAGTGCCACACACTGGCCATTATAATGAATCGTCACTTGTGGAACACGTTTTTGTTTTGCTGCGTCAGACGCAGCATCGACTTGTTGTTCCGACGTTCCTAGTTCGAGGTTCGCGTCTGGGTGGAGTCGTCCTCGTCGTCATATTTCGGAGCAACAGGTATGAATCCACTCATAGTCTGAGCGGCCTCAGCTCGTGATTGCTGAGTCTTCACGTCTTCTTCCGAGTTCCTCCGATAGTGCCGTTTGTGTCACACTAGCGTTTCTGCGACGCTGTTGTGCCTTTCCAGTGGTTCTCGGTCCATGAATTCGATGTTCTCGCCGAATTCCAGACGTATTGTCATATCGTGTTCGACGTCGGGCTAGTAGTGGAGGACGCACCCCTGTGGAGGGTTCGAGTTTTCTTCGTCCGTGAAGGTTTCAGTTTTTGCGCGGCGCCAGCCTTTGTCGCATCCCTCCAGTGTCCATCTGCCGGTGCGAAGTCGTCGTAACTGGAGTAACCGATGGACAGAGCCCTCCGACCGGCGACCGGCCCCCTGCTGCTCGCGTTACCACCGCGCTCTCCGCTGTGCCCGCTCAGTACTCCGTGGGTCCACGTCTTGCGACATCTAGTGGTCAGTCCGGTATCACAGAGGGTTCTGCGGACACTTCTGATCAGATAGCGGGCGCCACACCGTGCGATCGAAGCTCGTGGCGCGGTGATTAGACTCCTGTAGCCAGTAGAGCTGAGTACTGGACTTAAGCTGAGCCTATGTGTAATTTTATTCCCGAGGTGGACAGTCACACCATGTTTGATACGGTACTACAACGTGTAGAGGCTCTTATAACAACGCGTTGTGGATTCTGTAAGTATTGATTCCACTATTAGTCTGTACAGTTGATCCATCCTTTTTGTGACTCTAAAAGAAGCTAAGATTATACTTCATTCGTTACTGACGCTCCCTGTACGGTCTTATCTTGCTGGCGCACATATTATCAGCATCGGGAACTGTAAAGGCGCTCGAAATTTAAATCCAATGCAGTGGGCAAAAATAAATACAGTACTGGCCATTAAAATTGCTACACCACGAAGATGACGTGCTACAGACGTGAAATTTATCCTACAGCAAGAAGATGCTGTCATATGCAAATGGTAGCTTTACAGAGCATTCACACATGGTTGTCGCCGGTGGCGACACCTGCAACGTGCTGACATGAGGAAAGTTTCCAACTGATTTCTTATACACAATCAGCAGTTGACCAGCGTTGCCTGGTGAAACGTTGTTGTGATGCCTCGTGTAAGGAGGAGAAATGTGTACCATCGCGTTTCCGACTTTGATAAAGGTCGGATTGTAGCCTATCGCGATTGCGGTTTATCGAATCGCGACATTGTGATCTCGTTGGTCGAGATCCAATGACTGTTAGTAGAATATGGAATCTGTGGGTTCAGGAGGGTAATACGGAACACCGTGCTGGATCCCAAAGGCCTCGTATAACTAACAGTCGAGATGACGGGCATCTTATCCGCATGGCTGTGACGGATCGTGCAGCCACGTCTCGATCCCTGAGTCAACAGATGGGGACGTTTGCAAGACAACAACCATCAGCACGAACAATTCGACGACGTTTGCAGCAGCATGGACTATCAGCTCGGAGACCGTAGCTGCGGTTACCCTTGACACTGCATCACAGACAGGAGCGCCTGCGATGGTGTACTCAACGACGAACCTGGGTGCACGAATGGCAAAATGTCATTTTTCGGATGAATCCAGATTCTGTTTACAGCACTATGATGATTGCATCCGTGTTTGGCGATGTCGTGGTGAACGCACATTGGAAGCGTGTATTCGTCATCGCCATACTGGCGTATCACCCGGTGTGATGGTATGGGGTGTCATTGGTTACCCGTCTCAGTCACCTCTTGTTCGCATTTTAGATGTGTTACGAGCCGTGGCTCTACCCTTCATTCGATCCCTGCGAAACCCTACATTTCAGCAGGATAATGTCCTGTACGGGCCTTTCTTTATACAGACAATGTTCGACTGCTGCCCTGGCCAGCACATTCTCCAGATCTCCCACCGATTGAAAACGTCTTACCCATGGTGGCCGAGCAACTGGCTTGTCACAATACGCCAGTCACTACTCTTGATGAACTGTAGTATCGTGTAGAAGCTGCATAGGCAGCTGTACCTGTACACGTCACCCATGCTCTGACTCAATGCCCAGGCGTATCAAGGCCGTTAGTACGCTCAGAGGTGGTTGTTCTGGGTTCTGATTTCTCAGGATCTATGCACCCAAATTGCGTGAAAATGTAATCACATGTCAGTTCTAGTATAATATATATGTCCAAAGAATACGCATTAATGATCTGCATTTCTTCTTGGTGTAGCAATTTTAGTGGCCAGTAGTGTAAGATGCAGTTTTTCCAAGTTGCATTACGACTACCAGGACGCGCTATCTTATTACCCGAGACATGTTGCAGTGGTCCACACAGACCTCCTAGCCAGCAGAAACGCCCCCAAGCGGGCACGGTTGCCCTTGTAGCACCAGTGGAGGTGGCGCTGTGTGCAGCTCTCTTGTTTGCCCTTTAATGTTATCTTTCATTTACTTGCAGCAGTTTAAGGAAAAATACTTGAATTTGGATGTTGTAAGTTGACGTTATATTTCAAAAAGAGAACAAAGACAAGAACAGAAATAAAAGTCCCTTCATCAACACCATCAAAGGAGTGGGACATGGATCTGAACCTCAAGTCTGGCAGACGCGTGAGGTGTGTGTTAGTATTATTCGCACGGCTATCACGCCTCGGAGACACTATATTTGTACAGTCCATGTGGATCTACTATAATATATGTTGATGTTATTTGTCATTGTGCTGTGTGTTGATGTCTGTTAATTTGTAATCCAACTATCACAACTAAGTTACTAAACAAACTAATTTTGCATGGCTTCGGAACAATATCCCGCAATCCTCTAACCCATGTAACTTCCGTACAGCTCTTTTGGAGCTATAGAAAACAATAACAGCCACAGACTAACTTCATTATTTTTCTGTTGATCTATACTTGTCTAATAAAACTAGTTACGTGTATATTCAAGTAGTGTACTTGTCAATCGGTATGTATGCGGTATTTAGTAATTCCAAAACTCCTCTCATAAAAACGGTATTTTTCCGATGCTCATACCTCATGCTGTGTTGGTGACTGAAAGGTATGTTCGAGTGTATTGGATAGCCCTTTGGCTAGCGAACATTTGTATACCCAACAGAAAGATCGCCGTACAATAAACTTTGAATGTTACACACTTCCCCAGCTCAGGCAAATGGACCAAATCGATTGGTTCTTTTTCCATTTGATGTAGTCTACGTCGCACCTCAAGGAGCTTCAGCAGGCACCATTTAGTTCGTAGGCGGTTCCTAAGAAAAACCGAAAAACATGATTTTTGGCTATGAAAACGGAGCCGCGGATTCCAAGACTATAACGAACAGCAAATCGCTCAGAATGTCACCATACATTTCTAAGATCCAGATTTCGAAAAACCTCGAACATTTTCTTGATATCTTTACCAGTTTCAGAGATACAAACGTACCCAATTTGAACACGTTAAACGCGCTTGCAAAATTCGGTGTGGGGCGAAATGGAAACAATAAATAACCGTATCACATTGCTCAGATTTTAAGGGTATATTCACTACCATGTCACTATAACCGCCGTCTTCCTGCTTTCAAAATCTTTATTCATTATGGATAAACTGTCCCAAAACCGTGGTTTCTGGGTACCGAAACCGGGCCGCGGATTCTATGACGGCTAAGCACAGCACACGGTTGTAATTTTTGCCATATCGAAGAGCCTTGGCATTTTCTTGATATCTTCATCTGTGTCCAGGATACCGAGGAACAAGTTTCCCCTATTTCAAAACGTAAAATACGGACATAAAATCCGATGTGAGGCGAAACCGTAGTTTATAAAGTGCCGTAGCACGGAGAAATAAGTTGTAAAGTATCTAGGTTATCATCAGAAGCCTTCTGGGAGCCGCGTGTAGTTGTAATAATGAAGCACATACAAATTTTTTATGCATATAAAATCCTGTCTGAGGTGTAAAACTATTACACCTTCAAAATCGTTTTGCAACTTGTTTTGATCTTCTGACGACTTTGTAAGTCGATAAACGACAGCGTCATCTCCAAACAACCTAAGATGGCTGCTCAGATTGTCTGCCAAGTCGTTTATATAGATAAGGAACAGCGAAAAGCCTATAACACTACCTCGGGGAACGCCAGAAATCACGTCTGACCACCTTGTATATTTTAGTTACTTCTTACGCCGTGTTTCTGATGTTTAATCAAAACTTTTACGTTCGAGGTCGAAAAGCTGTCGGACACTTTGTGAACTTTGTTTTTTTGGGTCTAATAAAACCCCATGTCATTCCATGCATATGTGTCAATTTGTACCTCTCTATCTACATTATTCCGTGATATATTCAGTTTTCAAATTTGTACTGACTTTTTGATCACCTGGTACACTGAAGCACCACAGAAACTGGTACGCCTGCCTAATGTCGTGTAGGGCCCCAGCGAGCACGCAGAAGTGCCGCAGCACGACGTGTCGTGGACTCGACTTGTGCCTGAAGTAGTGCTCGAAGGAATCTACACCATGACTCCTGCAGGGCTGTGCATAAATCCGTAAGAGTACCAGGGGGTGGACTTGCCATCTAAACAGCCCGTTTCAAGGCATCACAATTAGGCTCAACAGTGTTCATGTCTGGTCTGTTTCGTGGCCAGCAGAAGTGTTTAGAAGAGTGTGTCCAGAGCCACTCTGTACCATTTCTGGAGTTGTGGGGTGTCGCATTGTCCTGCTGGAATTGCCTAAGTCCGTCGGTATGCACAATTGACATGAATGGCTACAGGTGACCAGGCAGGGTGCTTAGGTCTATCAAAGTTGTATCTAGACATCTACATCTACATGATTACTCTGCAATTCACATTTAAGTACTTGGCAGAGGGTTCATCGAACCACAATATACTATCTCCCTACCATTCCACTCCCGAACAGCGTGCGGGAAAAACGAACACCTAAATCTTTCTGTTCGAGCTCTGATTTCTCTTACTTTATTTTGACAATCATTTCTACCTATGTAGGCTGGGCTCAAAAAAATATTTTCGCATTCGGAAGAGAAAATTGGTGACTGAAATTTCGTAAATAGATCTCGCCGCGACGAAAAACGTCTTTGCTTTAATGACTTCCATCCCAACTCGCGTATCAAATCTGCCACACTCTCTCCCCTATTGCGTGATAATACAAAACGAGCTGCCCTTTTTTGCACCCTTTCGATGTCCTCCGTCAGTCCCACCTGGTAAGGATCCCACACCGCGCAGCAATATTCTAACAGAGGACGAACGAGTGTAGTATAAGCTGTCTCTTTAGTGGACTTGCATCTTCTAAGTGTCCTGCCAATGAAACGCAACCTTTGGCTCGCCTTCCCCACAATATTATCTATGTGGTCTTTCCAACTGAAGTTGTTCGTAATTTTAACACCCAGGCACTTAGTACAATTCTAAAGGCTGTCAATTCAACTATTTATCGAGTAATCGAATTCCAACGGATTTCTTTTGGAACTTATGTGGATCACCTCACACTTTTCGTTATTTAGCGTCAACTGCCACCTGCCACACCACACAGCAAACTTTTCTAAATCGCTTTGCAACTGATACTGGTCTTCGGATGACCTTACTAGACGGTACCGGGGTTCGATATAATTCCAACTGCACACGCCCCACACCATTATAGAGCCTCCACCAGCTTGAAGAGTCCCCTGCTGACATGAAGTGTCCATGGGTTCATGGGGTTGTATCCATACCCGTACACATCCATCCGCTCGGTACAATTTGAAACGAGACTCGTTCGACCAGGTAACATGTTTCCAGTCATGAAAAGTCCAATGTCGGAGTTCACGGGCGCAGGCGAGAGTTAAAGGTTTGTGTCGTGCAGTCATCAAGAGCACACGAGTGGGCCTTCGGCTCCAAAAGGCCATATCGATGATGTTTCGTTGAATGGTTCGCACGCTGACATTTGTTGATGGCCTAGCACTGAAATCTACAGCAATTTTCGGAAAGGTTGCACTTCTATTACCTTGAAGGATTCTCTTCAGTCGATGTTGGTCCCGTTCTTGCACGATCTTTTCCCGGCCGCAGCGATGTCGGAAATTTGATGTTTTACCGGATTCCTGATATTCACGGTACACTCGTGAAATGCTCGTAAGGGAAAATCCCCACTTCATCGCTACCTCGCAGATGCTGTGACGCATCGCTTGTGCGCCGACTATAACACCATGTTGAGACTCACTTAAATCTTGCTAACATGCGATTGTAGCAGCAGGAACCGATCTAACAATTGCGCCAGACACTTGTTGTCTTACAAAGACGTTGCTGACCGCGGTGACATATTCTGCCTGTTTACATATCTCTGAAGTTGAATGCACATGCCTATACCAGTTTCTTTGGCGCTTTAGTGTATATTGCAGTAGAAATGTTGCATTGCTTTCCTCCAGGCTGTCTGAATTAGTTTAACACGGTTTCAAGTAAACAACGTCGCCTTTCTTCCGAAGGTCCTCATTAAGCTCGTCTTTAAAGTTTAGTATTGGCTATACCGATCTGTTACGATCCTAGAATTGGTCTCTATATTCGGTCGACATCTGCTACCATGCGTATTTGGTAAAGATTCCAAACACTATATCACTACTCTAGAACTGAGCTCATTAGCGCCTTGTATGCGCTTTTCTTTACAAATACACTGCACTTTCTCAGTAATTCCAACAGTCTTCAGTTCGTCTTCCTTACAAAGGATTTCACATATCTGCAACATCATAACTTAGTGAAGCATCCTGTCTTAGTAGAGGGTGCTCAAAATAAAATTTACCTGCAAAATAATGCATGCAACCCAAGATAGACGACAGAACTTACATCGTACTCCCGATGTGCGAAAGATGTATGGTGGGTTGCCTAACATAAGGAGCACGATTTTTTTTTTTTAATTTTCAGGGCAGTTTCAATTTGACCATTGTGTCAATGTGTTCCTGTACTGACGGAATTAGTGTAGGTGAGCAGATGCACGAATCCCGCATCGCCGCCCTTGCAAAGTGCCTAGCGGAGGCGATTTGCCGTGGCCTTCCGCCGACTTGTTGTGAAGTGCCGAATGTAAATATGCTCCGTGTGGATGGTACTGATGACTCATTGTACAGTACAGTGTCGTTGTGGATGAAGTGCGAGATCCGTGGTCGGTGGACTGTCTGCTCCCTCGAGTCGCTGAGCTTGTCGCCCCCGTGCAGTGTATCACGGTCAACAATGTCACGTGCCCCCACTTCATGAGACTCTGTGGACAGTCAGTCCAGGACACTGGCGCACAGACTGCTGATCGGAAACTCAACACCACTGTCTCTCTTCCCCTTGCTGGCCAAATACTGGAAGTGAAAACGTTTCACCACTATGATTCGAAACGGCTTAGGTCCACCTAGACAGATGTTCAGCGACTTCGGCTACGGAGGCGGGTGCGAACCTTTTATAGTATCTAAATACTTAAACGACGTAACAGGCTAAAAAAGTTTGCTGCTTATCTTATAATTGCATACTATTGGATTCTTTTTCGCCTGGGAACGTCGACTACCCATAATGGAAATACTGCTCAGCTTTTTGATCACCCGATATATCTGAATAGCTTAGCGTTGATTTAATTACGATCCCTCGCTTTCTGTCCACATGCAAACACAGTTCTAGATAAGGTGAACTTCCCGCTGTGGATGTGTGAATGACATCGCAGCAATACCAAGTTCACGGATCGCAACTCAAATTAATATCGGCTCAAAACGGAATCCATTAGATTTCAAAAAAAGGTTGATTAATGAAATTAAGCTGCTTGGTACATCTAAAAACGGTTGGGCATCGTGATTTAGCGAACAACCACCATATTCCTATATTGTATCGGTTGCAGCATCATTATCCGTGTTCTGAATTTTGATTTAACATTGTTTGGAAAAATTTGGAAATTTGTGGTAAGGTCTTATGGGACCAAACTGCTGAGGTGATCGGTCCCTAAGCTTACGCACTACTTAATGTAACCGGAACTAACTTACGCTAAGGACAACACACACACCCATGCCCGAGGGAGGACTCGAAGCTCCGACGGAAGGTTAACACTGTTTAACGGAGATGGAAAAGGCAAGGAATGATAACGTCGGGGGAACATTTAATGATACATAGCGGTGGAGATACAGGCCTTTGTGGCACTGGTTTCCTGCTACATAGGTCTGCAAAGGCTAATGTAATTGGTATTATGGCAATACGTGATAGAATGTGTTCTCTAAGGATAAGGGAAAATTTTTTTTAACGTTATAATAGTGAAAGTCTACGCCCCTACGGAGGAAACAGATGAAGATGCAAAGTATATATTTTATGCCAAATTTGACGAAGGAATTGGTAAAATTCAAAGGCACGATGTGAAAATAATACTCGGAGACCTAAATGGAAAAATAGGGAAAGAAGAGGTATATAGAAGTATAATAGGAAAGGAAAGACTACACAATGACAGTAATGATAATGGACTCGGACTGACAGACTTCGCCAGTGGGAAGAACATGATAATAAAAGCACCTATCATCCAAGGAAAGATGCTAAGAAATGTACATGGGTATCACCAGCTGGAAACACTAGAAACCAAATAGATCACGTACTCATGGACAAAAGGCATGGTTCAGATATTATGGAAATTAGCAGCTGCAGAGGGGCAGATGGTGACACAGACCACTATGTAGTAAATTAGATATAGGTAGAAGATAGATTTAGTAAGAAACCAAAGGAATAAGATTAGAATGAAACATAATAGACAAAGACTCCAAAGGTAGGAAACACAGGAAGAATATAGGAAGAAACTAGAAAAGGTGTTGGAAGCAGGAAGAAACACAGGGAATGAAGATAATGCGGAAACTATATGGGAGTCGTTGACAACTGCCATTAGCAGTGGGAAGAACATGATACCGGGAGAGAACAACGCAAAAGAGTGGTTAAGTGGTTCGACGAGGAATGCTTAATGGTAATACACGAGAGAAATGAAGCGAGACGGAGAATGTTGCAAAGGTTAGCGGCTGAAGAATACAGAGAAAAGAGGAAAAGAACGGATAAGCTTTTTAGGGTAAAGAAAAGGCAGCATGAAAGGAGAAAGATTGATCAGCTGGACAAAATGGGAGACAATAAAGAGATCAGGTTCTGTGAAAGAACAAGAGATTTGAAGAAAGGTTTCCAACCTCGAGCAGTTTTTTATAAGGGCGGGAATCTAATTGGAGATAAAAGCAAAGTGCTAGAAAGTTGGCAAAAGTATTTTACCGAACTGCTTGACGGGAAGGGCTTTAAGAAGAAGAATACGTGAATGAAAGGGAACAGGACTCAGAATTGGAATCAGATGTGGAGGATCAGGAAGAGGAAGTAGTACCAGAGCTAGAGGAAGTGAAGAATGTTATCAAGAGCCTAAAAAATAATACAGCAGCAGGAGAAGACGTCATAGAGGCCGAATAATTAAATTGTAGGGGAAAGAAAATGGAGGAGGCAGTCCATGAATTGATAAAGGGGATATGGATAAAGAAGGTGATGTCTAAGGATTGGAACGTGAGAATTATCTACCCGTTACATAAAAAAGGCGACAAGTCAGAATGTAGTAATTATCGTGGAATCACTCTCTTGGACGTAACATACAAGATATTTATTAAACTTTTAGCCTCCAGACTTGAGGGGATGATAGAAGGGATATTGGGAGACTATCAGGCTGGATTTAGGAGGAACAGATCCACGATGGATCAGATATTTTTATTAAGACAAGTGCTAGAGAAGTTTTATAAGTATGACAAACAACTACATCAGTTGTACAGTGATTTTATGCAAGCGTACGACAGCCTACACAGGAAGAAAATTATATAAATCATCAAAGAATTTAGAACCCCACTAAAACTGGTCAGTTTAGCGGAAATGACAATGAAAGCAACAGTGTGTAAACTAAGAATAGAGCGAGAACTGTCTGATGAATTCCAAGTACAGAGGGGGCTAGGACAAGGAGATGTGATCTCTACAATGCTATTAAATTTAGTATTAGGAAAGGTGACGCGGCAAATGCCAATAAACCCAGGAGGAACAATACTTAATCGGCAAGTTCAAGTGGTAGCACATGCGGATGACGTAGCATTAATGGCAGGGGATGTAAGAGCACTAAAGGGGAACTACGATACGTTAGAGGGAGCAGCAAGAGAAGTAAGTTTAGAAGTAAACATAAACAGAACAAAGTATGTGGTGATGGGGGAGCCCAATATAAACGGACAAAAGAATTCAATAGTAATCAACGGGCAAGAATATGAAACAGTGAAAACATTTAAATATTTAGGTTCAGTAATAACAGAGGACAAGAAAGTAGAAGTAGAAATTCAAGAAAGGATAGCGAGTGGAAATCGTTGCTATTTTGCCTTGCAGAATGTATTTAATTCCAGGAATGTTAGCAGGAATACAAAAATCAAAATAATCACGACCATATTAAGGCCGATAGTAATATATGGATTTTAAAGAAGGAGAACTTGTTATTGAGATTTGAAAGAAAAAACTGAGAAGGATTTCTGGAGCAATGAGAGAGGAAGGTGGCTGGAGAGTAAGGAGAAATGTAGAACTAGAAGCACTTTTTGGACAGATGCATATTGTTAAAATTAAGCAGGGAAGAATAAGATGGGGACGACATGTACAGAGGAAACCAGAAACTCGGAGTGTCAAGAAAGTTTTCATGGGAAAACCTGACGGGAGAAGGAGAAGAGGTAGACCCAGGAAAAGGTGGCTGAACGATATGGAAGAAGATCTAAAGGCGATGGGAATAAGAGCTGGAGAAGGAAGGCGGTGGACAGAGAAGAATGGAGGCAGGTGATAACAGGAGACCAAGGGTCTTCAAGGACTGTAGAGCCAACCAAGGAGGAGAAGAAGAAGAAGAAGACTGGAGAGAGAAATCGTGTTAGGGAGCATCACTTGTGCTAAACTGAGGCGCTGATTCTCTTCATGCACGATATGTTTGTTACAGCAGCGCATTTCTAAAAGGAGTAGGATACTGCGCCCAAAAAATTTAGTAATAAGGAAGGGTCTCTTCAAGTATGAGGCTTGTTCAAGTAATTAAAAATCGAGGTCGGTAGCGTCTTCCGTATTACTGCGTAACAGATCAAGAGAAGGGAGAAGGCAAGTGATACTATTTCAGCAACTACAGTGTCGAGTCAAATTTAGAAAGAACTGTGCAATGTGTGACTGGCTAACAGCATGACGTTGCACCACTTGCCGCCCGGCTGCACGCATTCGTTTGGGAAGGCCGTCGTCCAGGCACCGTGTCCTCTCCTCGGGCAGACTGGCTCGCATGTTGCAACTGCTCTCTGGCACCTCGGCCGGTCCCACCACGAACTGTACTGGGGACAGAGGTGGGCACCTGGAGCACCTCAGCATCGCGCAGACACTCCATACGCACATGTGACGTGTGTCCTCTTGTAGAATGACCCGACGATAGTGTTGCATTAGAGGTAACTCGTGACGTCCGATGCCTGCGACGCACCCGTTGTGTTCTCAGGTTCCCTTAACCACCGCCAGTCGTGACCTGAAGCCGAACAGTATTTTACGGACTATAAGACGCACTTTTTTCTTCGAAAAATTGCCCCCAAAATTCAGGTGCGTCTCTTACTCCAAATTACTACAAAAATGTCCATTGTTTGATTTAAAATTCGCGCCAGTCTTAAAAATGGCCATATATTCGATGCCGCGGGGAACCTATGTCTCTCTCGCAACAATGGATTCAACTGGCAGCAGCGGTACACCGATGCGACGAACACTAGTTGTGGGAGTTCACGGGCTAGCCAACACCGTCTCCCTGTCCGCCCCTGGTAGCTGAGTGGTCAGCGCGACGGAATGTCATACCTAACGGCCCGGGTTCGACTCCCGGCTGCGTCAGAGATTTTCTCCACTCAGGGACTGGGTGTTGTGTTATCCTTATCATCATCGTTTCATCCCCATCGACACGCAAGTCGCCGATGTGGCGTCAACTCGAAAGACTTGCACCCTGCGAACGGTCTACCCGACGGGATTCCCTAGCCACACGGCATCTCCCTCCCGCTCCGCCATCACAAGCCCAAAACATCGTCTAGCCTATGATGCCTAATTGCTGTCTACGGTCCCAAAGAACTAGAACTGAAAGCGATTTGTGTTATTAGTAACAGTACAATATTCTTGTTAGTACCCAACATCGTAATGAAAAAAAAAGTTATATGGTGCAGGCTACAAATTGAAAGTAATAGCAAGTGTGGAAGAGCATGGAAACAGAGCAGCTCCACCAATAGAAAAAAATCATTCGCGACTGGTGGACTAGTAAAGAAGAACTGAAAAATATGGGGAACACTAAACCTGCATATAGAGGACTGAATGCAAAATGACCAAAGCTAGAAGATGATGTATTGAACTGGATTCAAGGACACCGTCAAAATGGCACTGCAATTAATACAAAAATGATTCAAACACACGCTCGTAAGTTAGCGCAACAGTGGAAATTAATAGACTTTAAGGGCGGAGTTGGTTGGTGCTATAGGTTTACGAAGTGTCATGGGCTTCACATGTGAATCAAAACCAAAATATCTCAGAAAATTCCACAAGAGTGTGAAGAGAAACAATTATCTTCCGAGTGCTTTATTATTCCACATCGAGAGGAAACCAGTGAGGAAGTAAGCCAAACAGCGGATATGGAAGAAACTTTTCTGAGATTTGGTGTGCCGAGTAACAGAACTGTTGCCGTGAAAGATGCTAAAACTGTAACTATAAAAACAAGCGGACATGAGAAAATACACTACACTGTTGTCTTTTGATACTGTGCTCACGGTACTAAACTTAATCTAATGATTATTTTCAAGGGCAAAACAATTCTAAAACCTGAAACGCCGTCAGGTGTTGTTGTTGTTTACGTACACGACAATGGTTGGATGGATGAGGCTGGTATGAAATTATGGACGAACAGAGTGTGGGAAGGAAGGAAAGATGCTTTACTGTAAAACAGTTCTCTAGCTTAATTGTAAAACAGTTCTCTTCTGCTGCTAGACCAGTTTAGAAATCATTTGAAAAATTATGTTAAAGAGAAACTGAGACAGGAAAATTCAAATGGCTCTGAGCACTATGGGACTTAACTTCTGAGGTCATCAGTCCCCTAGAACTTAGAACTACTTAAACCTAACTAACCTAAGGACATCACACACATCCATGCCCCAGGCAGGATTCGAACCTGCGACCGTAGCCGTCGCGCGGTCCCACACTGTAGCGCCTAGAACCGCTTGACATTCGTAATTTAGCGTCAATGGTGTGTTGGAGCGAAATGAGGTTGGCATCCCTGCATACGTCTGTGTTTAATGTGTAACTTCCGGAAGTTTCATTGTTGTATGTCTGTTAATCATTGTGCAGTTCTGTATTCAGTACAGTTTGAGAATTTCGAGGTGGCAGAGTTAGAGGAGCAACGCGTCAGGATTAAATTTTGTGTGAAACTCGAGAAAACTTTTACAGAGACACCAAATAACGCAAGAAGCCTACGGTGAAGAGTGCTTAAGCCGTACTCGGCCGGACAGAAGTTGAAGATGGCCCTCGTTAAGGAGGACCATCGACGTCAGCGAAATTGTGCGTGCCAGTCGAAGACCTACTGCCCGAGTGATTGCAGAAGAATGAAATACACTCCTGGAAATTGAAATAAGAACACCGTGAATTCATTGTCCCAGGAAGGGGAAACTTTATTGACTCATTCCTGGGGTCAGATAAATCACATGATCACACTGACAGAACCACAGGCACATAGACACAGCAACAGAGCATGCACAATGTCGGCACTAGTACAGTGTATATCCACCTTTGGCAGCAATGCAGGCTGCTATTCTCCCTTGGAGACGATCGTAGAGATGCTGGATGTAGTCCTGTGGAACGGCTTGCCATGCCATTTCCACCTGGCGCCTCAGTTGGACCAGCGTTCGTGCTGGATGTGCAGACCGCGTGAGACGACGCTTCATCCAGTCCCAAACATGCTCAATGGGGGACAGATCCGGAGATCTTGCTGGCCAGGGTAGTTGACTTACACCTTCTAGAGCACGTTGGGTGGCACGGGATACATGTGGACGTGCATTGTCCTGTTGGAACAGCAAGTTCCCTTGCCGGTCTAGGAATGGTAGAACGATGGGTTCGATGACGGTTTGGACGTACCGTGCACTATTCAGTGTCCCCTCGACGATCACCAGAGGTGTACGGCCAGTGTAGGAGATCGCTCCCCACACCATGATGCCGGGTGTTGGCCCTGTGTGCCTCGGTCGTATGCAGTCCTGATTGTGGCGCTCACCTGCACGGCGCCAAACACGCATACGACCATCATTGGCACCAAGGCAGAAGCGACTCTCATCGCTGAAGACGACACGTCTCCATTCGTCCCTCCATTCACGCCTGTCGCGACACCACTGGAGGCGGGCTGCACGATGTTGGGGCGTGAGCGGAAGACGGCCTAACGGTGTTCATGGAGACGGATTCGAATGGTCCTCGCCGATACCCCAGGAGCAACAGTGTCCCTAATTTGCTGGGAAGTGGCGGTGCGGTCCCTTACGGCACTGCGTAGGATCCTACGGTCTTGGCGTGCATCCGTGAGTCGCTGCGGTCCGGTCCCAGGTCGACGGGCACGTGCACCTTCCGCCGACCACTGGCGACAACATCGATGTACTGTGGAGACCTCACGCCCCACGTGTTGAGCAATTCGGCGGTACGTCCACCTGGCCTCCCGCATGCCCACTATACGCCCTCGCTCAAAGTCCGTCAACTGCACATACGGTTCACGTCCACGCTGTCGCGGCATGCTACCAGTGTTAAAGACTGCGATGGAGCTCCGTATGCGACGGCAAACTGGCTGACACTGACGGCGGCGGTGCACAAATGCTGCGCAGCTAGCGCCATTCGACGGCCAACACCGCGGTTCCTGGTGTGTCCGCTGTGCCGTGCGTGTGATCATTGCTTGTACAGCCCTCTCGCAGTGTCCGGAGCAAGTATGGTGGGTCTGACACACCGGTGTCAATGTGTTCTTATTTCAATTTCCAGGAGTGTATTTCAGTTTGATCATGTCATGAAATCCTTACACACCATCTTGGAATGCATCCTGTTGCCGCCAAGTTCCTCCCGTGGCTCATGAGTCAATACCAGAAAGATCATCGGTTGGCAATTTATAGAAGCTTCTGGATCGCGCAAATAAGAACGAACCTCCGGCCATGTTTTTATCTCCAGAGTTGAACCCCGTTGAAAGGACGAAGATTTTCAACGACAGACGACATAAAAGAAATTCGCAGACGGCGCTTCTGCTACGGTCGCAGGTTCGAATCCTGCCTCGGGCATGGATGTGTGTGATCCAGCAATAGGCGTAACAAGACTGCTTCCGGTGTATCAATTGTGGAGGAGCGTATTTCGAAGGAGACCATGTACAATAAGTAAAAGGCAAGCGTAGACAAATAGTGAGGAGAAAGTTCCGGAAATTTTTGAACAGACCTCGTATACCTTGTTGTTGTTGTACCTGCTAGCACTCATTGAGGACAAGACACTGCTGCGTCCACACATTGTTGGTTGACGTGGCGTAGTCCAGTTCGATCAAGCGTCGCCAAATGTCTAGGGGACTGATGTCCTCGCACATCGTGACGGAAGTGTGCTGGTAGCCATCGCGTACGAACGACATTTGTATTCGTTGCTGCAGTGGCACACCCTCCAGCAAGGTAGTCAGTACATTGGTGAGCAAGTCCAGATAATGCATCACAATTAAGTTTGTGGCAGCCTGCCGACTTAGAGTCGGTGTTGATGCCCTCATCTCCGAATTGCTTGGGAATTGACATCTTCTCATAAATGATGGCTATGGAAATTTACAATACCGTTTCTTGTGACTCCTGCCTCATCGATAAATAAAATCTTGGATGTGAACAGTGGATCTGCGGCGCACTTCTGCAACAGCCATTGACAGAACCGCTGTCCACCTACGATTCTGTGTCCTTAGTGCCTGAACGCGATGCAGATGATATGGGTACAGCGACTGTTCATGAAGTACCACCCCCAGATGAGACACGCCCTCAGCTGTTGCTAATCGTCGCACACTGCTCCCAGGGGTTCCTTCCAGCGAACACGGCGCAAGAATCCGCATGTCGGCGGTGCAGAATGTGCGGGGTCTTCCACTGTCAGTCTTCCGAGGCGCGAGGGTACCACCTGTGTCCCCCTCAGACGCTGTAGAGTCTGCCGAACAGCTTATCAGGATATTTCTCAGCGTAGAGGGCACAGGCTCGCAGGCTACGTACATTTGCTAAACCGTAGCAGAATATGATATTCGACATTTCACTTGTCGAGTACTAGGCTTCCATTGCTAACAAGTGGGAAGAGAGAAAACATAAATGTACTACACCACTTGCACGCACAAATAGCGCAATAACAGTAATCACATAAATGAATCCGCGTTTGGAAGGAGGTGGAAAACCACGATACGTGCCCAATGTTTATAGTACTGTGCAATAAGCCACACCCAAATACGACGAAAGCTAACGTAGCGTACAACAGAATTTAAACCACACAACGGACTGCAGACAACCTAATGGTAGACAGAGTACTGTAAGACATCGGAATACCCTGCCGACGCATTTGAAAATGGTTCAAATGGCTCTGAACACTATGGGACTAAAGTGCTGAGTTCATCAGTCCCCTAGAACTTAGAACTACTTCAACCTAACTAACCTAAGGACATCACACACACCCATGCCCGAGGCAGGATTCGAACCTGCGACCGTAGCGCTGGCGTGGTTCCAGACTGTAGCGCCTAGAACCGCTCGGCCACACCGACCGCCGACGCATTTGACGCAGCGTCAATGCGACGACCGTGCTGATATCCGCAACAAAGCGTCGCGCTGTCATTCCTATAAACATTCGCTTATCTCGGAAACTATGCGTTTCCGGAGCCATGCTTTCCGGAATTACGTTTTTGTTTCGATGAATACTGCAACCTCTCGAGGTATTTGATGCTTCTTTTTAACATCGCGTAAACCGTACCACGTCTGGTAACAACGCTAAAGACGAGCAACAAGGTAACGCATTACGCTGACCGCTGTACTTGTCACCGAGAACTGCGGCTCTGCCGATAGAGTGTCTGTGTACGCCGCTACCACGTCCTCTGGGTGCTTCACTTTTTTTGACAGACGGTGCATGTACAGATAAAGTTGACGGTCGGTTTGGACACCGTACGCTATTGGAGGTGGTATGAGTGTTGCTTTCCACAGATCTTTGGAAGACTTACCCAGCCAGCGACAGGAGGATCCACTGTTTAACGTGGCTGCGAACAGTGGCGCAGTTTGCCATTTTCACAGCAATTAATCGTTCTCAGAGGTAAAAGAAAGGAAAAAAACTAACACCCGTTAAGGGTTGATTGGCAGACCTATGAATTTTTAAATTCGTTAAATGACGTCATTATCCTCTTTTGGCTCTAACTGGTTTTGTGCTGCTGCTGTTCCGGCTTATGTGTCATTCTCAAGCATAGGATTCGATGTTATATTACAAGATAGAGACAGCTAAAAGATAGTAACACTGTGTGAACGAAACGAGTAACATGATGCGTTAACTTGTGTTGTTTACAACCACAATAAAAACTATTACATCCAAAAGTATAAACTTACGTCATTTCAAGACTTTATCGAGCCTGTGGAGCCGTATTTCAAGAAGTTCGCATCCATCCTCATCATCTCGATTTCGCCTAGAGATATTTCCAGGTCACTGCCATGGCTTTCGGCCTCTATTTGTCACTAATACCCTGATGCCAGAAACTGGAGGAATCTCTAAAGGACTCACTTGCTTTGAGGTTCCAGGAATAACCTGCGGAGCAGTGGGGTTGGAAGTCAGACATGATGGTAAGGCAACAACGTTAGGAGAGATCTCAGCGGTTTTGATGAGGTAGAACTGCTTCTCTTCTCTGCTTCAATTTCGTAAGTTAGAAAATTAAAATCAGAAAGACGCCTTTATTTACAGAAAATAGTCCCGTATCTTTGGAAACGCACGACACAAAGTCCAGACTGGGGAGATGATTCAGACAGCTCGATTATGTGATATGCTGTGGCAGGACGATGGGAGAATCGAGTCCAGTGCCTAACTTTATCACTGTAATAAGCTTTCAGTGGGCCCATGAATGTCTCATCCAGAGGCTGAAGCTTACATGTGGAATTACGAGGACGAGAGACGATCGCCACGTAGTTTCCTCTAGTCACATTAGTGATAAAGATGTTCTGTACCTTAGTGGAATAACCACCTAAAATCAGTAGAACTGGTAACCCTTCTTTCGGGCCGACTTTTACAATCAAATGAGCGAGCAATTCTGTAAACAGATTACTTTGCACCCATACAGATGGGTGAGCCCTACCTATCAAACACGGAGAAGATGCTTTCATTAGAACGCGAGTCATGTTTGTGGAAGAATGACTATAGGAGGAAGAATACGCCCAGCTGCACTCATGCAGACAATAATTGTCACTGCAGAGCCTATCTCAGCCGAAGTCAGAGCTGCTATTTGCTACTTGTTCTTTTTCCCAATGACATATGGGATCTTGGTCTGAACAGTTGAAAGACCTGCTTCATCCACCTTGAATATTCTTTCTGCAGCGAATTTGTGCTTTTGGTAGTATCTCCCATAAGATTAAAGGAGGCTTAGATATTTTCTTTGTTGAAACCCAGTGCCCTTGCAAACGATGTTCTGCAAGTGTTGCGAAATGACAGACAGTCTTTGTGTCGAATTGGAAAAGGATATAGCTAGCCTCTGTCAGCGTCATTTGACTTGAAAGAAGTTTATAGACCATTTCCTAGTGAAAGTTGAAGTGTTATGCATCTCGGATCTGCTCCAGTATATCCCTGGAATTTTTGTACCATGATAAGATGGCATTTAGCCATCTCTTCTTGTAATTCTGCACCCAAATAGGATTTTCTCCGCAGTTTATTACGAGCTGCTACAACTTGACTCATATCAGGCTTTTTACTTAATGTTTAGACTTTCGTGCGAGATACATTACACATCTTTGCTGCTCTCGTACGAACTCACTTTTCTCCCACACCTGTAATAGCCTTTTCCATGTCCTCTTCATTCCAGCACTTTCTTTTATTCTTTAAGTTATAGCGTCGCGTTTTTTTAGGCATTCTGAAACAACAGGTATGATAAATGAACCGTTTGCGTTGTGCGTAGCAGAACAAAGTGTAAATATGGGCTAGCCCATAATTACACCCTTTTGTGTAGCCCATAGTTAGACCAATTGGATAAGACGTCTTAGAGTGGTAGTAGCTCATTGCCAAAATACGTTATACTATAAATAACATATGGAAAGGAACTGTGGAATATCAAGTTATTAACAAAAAGTACCTTACTGCAACAACTAATGGTAAATAAAATAAAATAAACGTACCTACAACACGTTTCAAGGCACTATAAACGCCAAAATAACGCGTTCTGTACCATTGGGTGCGAACACTTTGGCTGCTAGCGACCTGCTGCCCACTTTCGCTTGCTGGCTCCCTCTCTCTCACATTTTAACACTTTCCGCCACTAGTCTGCCACAACAGTATTCGCTTAGGCAACAACTAGATTGCAGTTAGTGCCTGGACTATTTCCTCTATATTTCTCGACAAATGAAAGGACAACGGAAGAGAGATCAAAGCAAGCGCAGAGATTCTGGCAGTATTTTTTTCCCTGTTCAAGACTTTTTGACATTTCAGAGGGGCAACAGCAATATATCCAAAACAGTATTACTAGATTAGTTTCGAAGACAATTCTAATATTATGTCTGCTACAAACAATGAAACATTTGTCTATTAATATCGACGGAAGTCGGCGTTACAACCGACGAGCAATCTGCTTTCAGGTGCGGTGGGTAGAACAATACTTACGAGACTTTTCGGTTTTGGCGAGTGACTGAAGATGCCACGTAATTGTCCGTTTACGCTCTAGTAGTACCCAACTTCCAGAAATTATTGTAATAATTCTACTGAAATGTTTACAATAGTTTCATGACGCCTACCAGAAAATCTGAGACACTGTTCGATGCCGAAGTCACCGCCGTATCATCACTCGCGACGTCAGTAAGAGAAGGATTGGATGCTCCCATCTTAGTACATCCCATACTGCCTTTTTCGTTAGATCGTGTGAAACAGCTTACCTCAAGCTTACGTTGCACCAAGGACACCGTGACGTGCAGCTCACAGAAATAATGCGATCTTTTCAGTGTCCGTCTTTGCGGCAGATAAGACTGAAGACGCCTCCAATTGAACCTTTAAGAGAATAATAAACGATTAAACGACGTCACCCAGGTTTTATATGGACAGTACTACGCTTTACAAGAACACTCTATCTTCGTCACTTCCACTGTGCAGTTGAGTCGCATTGGGAGCTACGCGGTTCCTACAAACGGACACGGCAGGGCACCCGTGCTCAATCCGACCCTGTGCTCCGTCTCTAATGATCTAGCCGTCGATGCGACATTCAACCAAAATTTTTCTCCTCTCCTCCATCATAATGTTCAGTACAGATAGGCTGTTACCTTAGATCACTTTCATGTTTTTGTAACCTTATGCGAACAGTAAAATTTTCAAAAAAAAAAAAAAAAAAAGCACTACAAAGGACTTTTATCGTTTTAGAGAAGCTAGATGTACTGCTGTTTCGAAAACAAACTTCGGTATGGGTTGCTCCTTTTTGAGGTGACGAATGTTCAAAATTACAGTGCATGGCAGACTGTAGCACGTAACTACAAAGACATGGAAAATACAGCTGTTCTATTATATAATCACTAATTAATTAAAGGCAAAGTGAATCGTCACAGCCGTAGGGAGTTAGCACACACCCAGAATCTCAACCCTTCACCAGAGATGAAGTCTACACATATAGACATATATCATTAGACTGAAAAATACCAGGACGTCCGGGGAAGACGGCATCACTGGGGAGTTATTGAAGCAGGAACGAACACACACTTAGGACTTACACAGATCCCCAGGGATATTCAGAAAGCAGAAAAACTGCCAGAAAATTGGACGCATGCAACCATCCACTCACTCCACAAGAGAGTTGACAGGAAAGACTCACATGCAAGATATCCTCTGTATGTTTATTTCAAAGAACACTAGCATAATGTGAACGTAAGATCGGGGATACCAAGCGGGCTTTCGACCAGGCGCTCGTGTGCAGAACAAACATTCAACCTACAAGGTAACCCAAACAGCCCGAATCATCTCCACTTTCGCCAGACTTGTTTCGACAACCTAGAGGGCAGAGACTATACCGCATCAGGCAAACACACACGGACATGTAGCCGAAAATAAAATTTGCTGTGGAAATGTCACACTACTTTTAAAACCGGTGCTCGCCAAGTGGATGGACTGTCACCTCTCTTCCTCACTCTCATTCTATACAAAATCTTTAGGGAATGGAAAAGGAATTAAAAATCCAAATTCTATGGAAGCCTGTTCATCTTGGACGGATATTAAAGACCCCTTTACTTAGCTTCTCGCAGAGGATTTAGCGATACTATCGAACAGTGATCATAGAAATCAAACAGAAGTCCTCAAACGATGCGCTGGAAAAGTTGACCTACAAATCTCCTCTGAAGAAAGCAAATTTATTTGCATTAAATTTAACTTTCAGAAATTAAACACGAAGTACGGGCAAATGAAGAGGGTTAGGTACTTCACGTAAGTCGGTGAGATTGTAGAAACAACGGGACTCGACGACGAAACAAAGACCGTTCGATTACAGAACGCTACGGCAGAACGCACGAGATTCACAACAAGATACGTACGCCAGTACATTCAAAGGTTAGACAGAACAACACGGTGACAAATTCTGAAGCTCAGTAAGCAAGCGAAGCTTTAATTCTGAACAGAAAAGGCGATCTTCAAAACATACTGGAGGAAGAACGAAGTATTATGCGGAAAATTCTTGCCACTAAAAAACTGAGGATGGATACGGATTGAAATCTCATATTAAAATTAAAGAATGTACCACGGATCCAACAAGTCAAAAGGACCGCGAGAGAGCCCAGACAGATGCAGTGGAAGTATTAAACAGAAAAATATTAAATAAAAAAGTGAACTGTTGGGTACTTTACGATATGTGGCAGAGAGTATGTGATATAACAACATAATGTTGTCCCTGTCCTACCATATTCATGAGGAACGGTTATTAGGACACCTTCGTATACGCCAATATCCCACTAATATTACCGCTATGGTCATGTATGTGGGATACTGTGCTATGTTCCTTGAGACGTCTGAGGAAGTCGTAATTTCAGAAGCAATCTTTTTCCTAGCAAACAGCGGATATTTGTATCTTCAGCTAGCGTTTGTTGAGAAGTTATGTTGCTCTCGTGCTGATGCAATAAATCCCTGAAGAATTTTATAGATTTTCCCCGAAATTTCCGCTTCACTTCCATTAATCCAACTTGATTAAGGTGTCAGGCTGACAAACACCACTCACCAGCCTGACGTAAGGAACTTCCGACGTCATTCACAAATGAACTGTGCTTCGTTAAGATTCTCCCAAAGACTGTCTGTCATTTTCCATCCCCTGAATCAACTCTGTGTGGATGTTTCACAACACATCGTTCCGGATAGGTTGTACAACTTATCGTCGTGACAGATCGGCATTATTGTAAGCAAATAACGTCGACAACTATTGTCTTCATATTTAATTACAAGTACGTTACATGACTCGTATATAGAAAGCAAAGAACGATAATCGCCCCTGTCTTCTTGCAAGTTACAACACTTTTATGACGTTCTGCCTTTCCGTGGGCTTGCCGGGGTTGCAGAGCGGTTCTAGGCCCTACAGTCTGGAACCACACGTCCGCTACGGTCGCAGGTTCGAATCCTGCCTCGGACATTGATGTGTGTGATGTCCTTAGGTTAGTTAGGTTTAAATAGTTCTAAGTTCTAGGGGACTGATGACTTCAGAAGTTAAGTCCCATAGTGCTCAGAGCCATTTGAAGCATTTTATTGAGAGGAGTGTTCCGAATTTATTGGCCCGCTTGCGCGCTGGAATTAGGGAATAAATTTCATAATTTTGTTTTTCCTGTTGGGTTTGGCCAGTGTGGCCGAGCGGTTCTAGGCGCTTCAGTCTGGAACCGCGTGTCCGCTACGGTCGTAGGTTCGAATCCTGCCTCGGGCATAGATGTGTGTGATGTCCTTAGGTTAGTTAGGTTTATGTAGTTCTAAGTTCTAGGGGACTAATGACCACAGATGTTAAGTCCCATAGTGCTCAGAGCCATTTTTATTCTCGGTTCTGCTGATGCCTCACTATTAGGAACGATGTTCTGAGGAGTAAGTGATAGAGTAGTATTTTGGTAGCACGTATTTTAATTAGCAGCCGATAAGGCAAGACTGTATCGGAAGCTTTTCATGAATGGAATAAGGACCCGTAAAATTACACAGAGGCACATCGAGAGCTGGAGCAGCCGTCTACCTAAATCTGGCACGTAGGATTTGTTGAACATATCGTTCAGTTCTGCTGCAGAAAAAAAAAATATTGTTCAAAACGACCCAAGAGATTAAAAAAAATTTCTAATGGAAATAACAACCTGGTGACAAGATATTAAGCGACAACTGAAATAATTGTTTTCTGCTTCACTAACAAACTCAAAATCTCGAACTGACGTGAATTTTTATTTTAATTTGAAATGGCAACAACTGCAATAGCAAGAAACGTTGAAGAACAGTAACAAAAGCAGCAACTATTTAATTAGATCGTATAATACCGTGTACAGTCAATGAATCAGACTCCAGCTTAGCGTCCGCCTCTGTAGCGTAGCGATAACGTTTCCGTCTATCACGCAGGGGGCACGGGTTCGATTCCCTGCAGGGTACTGGGTGTTGTGTGTGTCCCCCATCATTTTCATCATCATTGACCCGCAATTCGCCGAAGTGCCGTCAACTAAAAAGGACTTGCAATACGGCTGCCGAACTTCCCCGCATAGAGCCTCACGTCCAACAATGCCATACGCTCATTTCCATTTTATCCCAGCTTGGTTACAGTTTCCAATATTTGATGTGAAACGTAAAAGGAAGCTTCAAAGAAGTTAGGGGATGTCAGGGAAGGATTTCCGATTATGTCCTTAGTAATGCAAAGGACAGTAAAGAAACCTCTAGGTAACACAAAACAGTTGTAGAACTATCGACAGTGAAAAGTGACATGTAAAGTTCGAAATACGGAAGTGGATAAACATGAAGAAAAGAGACCCGCGAATGATCCTCAGAGCGGAAAGTAACAACTTGGAAAAGACAAACGTGATAGAGAGAGGAAAATAATATCATGTTAAGAAGGGAAAAGACAGTTTTGCAGGTTGTCGCTCTGTATGTTGACAAAAATACGTAGTTATTAAAAGAAAAAAAGAAAAGAGTAGAGAGTAACAACTAGTGATGCCGAGTTTCGACCCGTCTTTAATAATGGCACCTTCGAGGAGCAATGAACTCGTTTCTGTCTTTACAAAATTTTTGCTTCGGCGCTTTTAGTCTCTATTCATCTGGGTTCTCCTCTTATACTCATATGGCGGCAGCTGCTCCTAAAACTGATAAACTCCTTTTATAGGATAGATGAGAGGGATAGCCGTGAACATACAGAAACTCATCGGTAATCTTAAGTGAGATAAAGTGTTGCAAATTATGAAAAGATTATAAATTGCGTACAGAGATAGTCATTGATATTACATATTTCCCTATAATTAAGAAATTCGTTCCTGAAACTGTGCACCCGGAATCAGTAGGACAGATCCACATGGGATAGGCAAAATAATGTGAACACCTGTACCTAGTTTGGAATGGTTTACTAGTAAGGGGTTGGATCCCCATTTGCTCGTAATACAACTGTGATTCTGCTTGGAATACTGGCATAAAATGATCGTGTAGTCTCCACTGGAAAGTTTAGCCACTCTTCGATAAGAACCTCTTCTAACTCCTGTAGTGACGAGGGAGGTGGAAATCTGCTGCGGAGTCTGCGCTCCAATACCGACCACAAGGATTCAATAATGTTCAAGTTTGGGGACTATGCTGGCCAGGGGAGACGCTGCAGTTCAGTTGCATGCTCTTCATACCGCGATTTTACTGTCCTGGCTGTGTGAATTGGTGCATTATCGTCCTGAAATATCGCATCATTGTTGGGGAACAACGTTTGAATCATGAGGTACACCCGATCATCTAATTTGTTCACATAATAATTCGCTGTAACGCGGCCTTTGAGAGTAATGATGGGACCAGAAGAATACCATGATATGGCTGCCCACACCATCAAACTTCCACCTCCATTCTTAAGCGTTGGGATCAAGAAATCAGCATTGCAAGCTTCTTTTAGCGTTCTCTAGACGTAAACCCGGCCCGATGTTGGAAATAACGAAAACGTTGACTCGTCGGACCATATGACGTGTTTCCACTTATCAGCTGCCCAGGATTTATGCTCCTGACACTGCATTTTATGGTTCTTTGCGTTGGTTGTCGTCCATGAATATTCGCTTTAGGGAGTTCTCGGTGGACATTGTCGATAGATACGGGGTCTCGAAGATGGCTATTGAGCTCTGCAGTCATTTTAGCTGCCATAGTTCTGTGTTGTTTTGACACAATTCGTGTTAGCGTGCGACGATCTCTGTCATTTAGTTTTGATTTGCGCCCACGATAATGTCTTTCCATGTTCTGTGTAGGCTGTCATGACTGTTGAAACAGTTGTTGAAACATTCATAAGTTGGCTGTCTCGGTTAATGATGCTCCAGCAAATCGGGCCCCCACAATCTGCCCTCTTTCGAACTCTGTTACGTCTTTGATTGCACGTCGACCTCGGCCTCTGAATGCATATACGAAGGGTGCACTACTCGTAAACAACCTGCACTGATGCTAAGTCCGTACTGAATACGCTCAGTCCAGGGCTACACGTGCGTTGTTGACCATCAAACAGAATCATCCCATTACTACCAGTGTTCACATTATTTGGCTATCGTCTGCTCTACAAAACGGCTGAAACAATACATGGTGCACAGTCGGAGTTGTAGGCTGCCTATCTAATAGCTTCCAGGGGCGACAAACATTTGAGTTTCATTATTTCGTATGATTACTGACCGAATTTAAAATTTTGTCATACTCGTTAAGAGGTGTAGCCTTGAGTTAAACGTTTAACAGAATAAGTCAAATATTGAAGCTTGAAACTGTGCACTAGTCCTGTTGCAGCGGAACTCACCGTGCGCAGCCTATGCAAATTCTTTTCCTCCAGAATTTGAGAATGAGAGCACTTAGTTACTTGCAACAAACCATTCACAGTGTCAAATCTTTCCGAAAATTATTCACACTGTTACCACCACTCACTCCCCCCCCCCCCCCCCCCCCCGCTCCCCCCCTCTCCCTCAAACCCAAAATAATAAAACGAAAAAAAGTTTTTCGCTTAGTACAATTTTCGGTATTCGTGCAGTAAAACTTGATCGGCAGGTATGACTTTTAATTTATTACTTCGATACTACGAGCATCTCTGTTTTGCAACACTATTTGCAGGCGGTGACAACATGTAAGCGAGCTGTTTAGGTTTTTATGTTGGTAACGTCACGTAGCGCTCTGTATGAAAATCACTGGCTGTGCTGTGTGCAGTCTGTGGCTGATTGGCGTTGTTGGAATATTCGCTATTGTAGTGTTGAGCAGTTGGATGTGAACAGCGCGTAGGGTAGCGCAGCTGGAGGTGAGCCGCCAACAGTGGTGGATGTGGGAAGAGAGATGGCAGAGTTTTGAGAGCGGATGATCTGGACGTGTGTCCATCAGAGACAGTAAATTTGTAAGACTGGATGTCATGAACTGATATATATATATATATATATATATATATATATATATATATATATATATATATATATATATATATTTTATGACTTTTGAACACTATTAAGGTAAATGCATTGTTTGTTCTCTATCAAAATCTTTCATTTGCTAACTATGCCTATCAGTAGTTAGAGCCTTCAGTAGTTAGAATATTTTATTTAGCTGGCAGTATTGGCGCTCGCTGTATTGCTGTAGTTCGAGTAACGAAGATTTTTGTGAGGTAAGTGATTCATGAAAGGTAGAGGTTATTGTTAGTCACAGGCATTCTTTTGTAGGGATAATTGAAAGTCACATTGCGTTGCGCTGAAATTACTGTGCGTCAGTTTAGTCATGATCAGAATAAGTAAAGAGAGGAACGTCTGAGTACCTTCAGTTTTGCTCAGCTGTTTGAAAATCAAATACCGTAAGGGGTTTACCAGCACAGTAGTTCATAAATTTTTCAAAGGGGACGTTTATAACATATATCACTGAATTCTCCTCTAAAATAATATCACTGAACGACATATAGCTTACGAAATATCGCGTCATAAACACTGAAGAGCGTGAAAAATTAGTTTATTTAAACGGAGTTCAGTCCTTTAAAGAATCGGGGCTGGGGTCACACTGTTCAAGGACTAAGCAAGAAGGCAGTAGCAGGTGCGTGAAGGACAGTATGCAAATATTTTACTGACAGAGGGGACACGTTACTGCTAAAGTGTCCAGAACTGTGTTTCTGAGCGTATCGCCAGTTACGACGACACGCTGTCGGCTAGAGTTCACACCACACGCTCGTGTTCAGCTGTTCAGACTGCAACGTCAGGCGTCGAAGCTGAGGGCAGCGCCAGCGCGAAGGAAGTCCCCGAGTGCGTGTCTGCAGACAGTTAACGTAAAAGTGTAGTGGAGAAAACTATCACGCCGAAACTACAGCAGTATTACCAAGGAACACAGGAGTATGCTGTTGACAGAACACGTAATGAGGTAGGGCGTAGTGCCTGCGAGGTTGTAGTCTGGCGATACTCTTACCTGTGCACAGGCAGCAACACCAGAAGAGTACAGCAGTATGCAGCAAGACCGGCAGAGGAGCCACGAATCATGCAGCAACCTGCGGATGGTTCTCAGTATAAATAAATTTAACTAACGTATTGCCGGCCTCATTACATGACTCGAAACAGTAACATCGGTAAAATCAGAACCAGTAACCGTTCGTAGTGGCACATGGTTTGGCAATTGATCCCAAATAACGAAAAGTGTGGCGTCATCCACATGACTGCTTAAAGGAATCCGTTAACTTCGGCAACGCGACAAATCAGTCAAATCTTCAGGCCGTAAATTCAACGAAATACCTAGGAATTACAATTAAGAGTAAGTTAAATTGGAAATAAGACATAGGACATGCTGTGGGGAAGGCTAACCAAATGCTGCGATTTATTGGCAGGACACTTAGAAAATGTAACAGATCTACTAAGGACACTGCCTACACCACGCTTGTCCGTTGTCACTTAGAATACTGCTGCGTTGTATAGGACCCTTACCAAGTACTATTGACGGAGTACATCGAAAAAGTTCAAAGAAGGGCAGCACGTTTTGTATTATCGCAATATAGGGGAGAGAGTATCACTGATGTGATACAGCATTTGGGGTGGACATCATTAAAACAAAGGCGTTTTCCGTTGCGGCGGAATCTTCTCACAAAATTACATTCATCAACTTTCTCTTCCGAATGCGAAAATATTTTGTTGATACCGACTTACATACGACGAAACGATCACCATGATAAAATAAGAGAAATCAGATCTCTTACAGAATGATATAGTTGTTCGTTCTCTCCGCGTGATATACGAGATTGGAATAATAGAGAATTCTGAAGGTGGTTCGATGAACCCCCTGCCAGGCACTTAAATGTGATTTGCAGAGTATCCATGTAGATGTAGATGTAATTGCATGAATGGTTACACGAAACTAGTTGGAGGAAAATCAGGTACCAGGCTCAGATTTATTGCAAAGAAGAAGACTTGCAGTCGCCTATGAGTGTTAATAAGTGTGACGTATTGTGCGTAACTGTTCGACTGTAAAATGTAATGAAGAGTAACAGAAGTGAGGTTAGTCACAGACTTAACATGAAATTTGGAGATAATGAAGTACGCAAAGTTAAGGTATTTCGTTGCCGTACAAGCAAAATAACCCAAGACGTACAAATAAAGGAGGGACATAAGAAGTAAAGTGGCACAGGTGAGCGGGCTATTCCTAGCGAAGAGAAGTCTACTAGGGCTACCATCGTCGTTAATCTGAGTAAGAAATTTCTGAAAATGTACGTTTGGAGCACGGCATTGTGGGGTAGCCGGAAAAGAAGAGAATCGAAGCGTTTGAAATGTGCTACTATGGAAGGATGTTTAAAATTAGGTGGAAAGATAAGGAACGAGGACGTTCTCAACAGACTCAACGTAGAAAGGAACATACGGAAAACACTGGAAAGAAGATGGAACAGCGTGACAGCAGATGTGTTAAGACATCATGCAATGACTTGCATGCTACTAGAGGGAGCTGTAGAGGGTAAAAACTGTAAGGGGTGCCAGAGGATGCAGTACACACAAAAATAGCACTGTTCCAGAAACAACGAAAAAACCATGCCACATTTAAACGAACGCAACATCCGCAAGATTGGCCATCTTCTACAGAGGCTCGAAATTTATCGCGGACTTGAATGCGAGATGCTTATAACACTTTCCACAACGAAACTTTATCTCGAAGCCTGGGCAGAAAATCCAAAGAGAGTCTGGGCGTATGTTAAGTATGCTAGCGGCAAGACACAATCAGTGCCTTCTCTGCGCGATAGAATTGGAAATACTATCGATGAATAGTTAGTAAGTACGGCCTTCTCAATTTCCTTCACAAAAGAAGACTAAGTAAATATTCGAGAATCGGAATCAAGAACAGCTGACAACTTGAGTAACTTAGAAGTAGATCTCATCGGAGCAGTGAAGCAGCTTAAATCACTTAATAAAAGCTAGTCTTTCTGTCCAGATTATATACCAATTCGGTTCCTTTCAGAGTACACTGATTCAACAGCCCCATACTTAACAGTCGTATACAACCGATCGCTCGATGAAATATCCATACCCAAAGATTGGAAAGTTGCACAGGTCACACCGGTGTTCAAGAGAGGCAATAGAAGTATTCCACTAAATTATAGGCCCATGTCTTTAACGTCGATATGCAGCAGGATTTTGGAACACATATTGTGCTTGTACAATAACAGTTACCTCGAAGAGAACTGTCTATTGATACATGCTCAACACGGATTTAGAAAACATCGTTCTTGTGAAACAAAACTAACTCCACTCACACGAAGGGTTCAGTGCTATCGACAAGGGACTTCAAATTGATTCTGTATTTCTGGATTTCCAGAAGGTTTTTCGCACCGAAACTCACAAGTGTCTTGTTATCAGATTCCGTGATTATGGAGTATCGTCCCAGTTACGAAACTGGCTCTTCTGATTTCCTGTCATAGAGGTCGTAGTTTGCAGTAATTGACGGAAAGTGATCGATTAAGACAGAAGTGATTTCTGGCGCTCCCCGAGTTAGTGTTATAGGCCCTCTGCTGTTGCTGATATGCACAGACGATTTAAGAAAGAATCTGAACAGCGCTCATAGATTGCACATCAAATGGCTCTGAGCACTAAGCGACTTAACATCTGTGGTCGTCAGTAGCCTAGAACTTAGAACTATTTAAACCTAACTAACCTAAGGACATTACACACATCCATGCCCGAGGCAGGATTCGAACCTGCGACCGTAGCAGTCGCGCGGTTCCGGACTGAGCGCCTAGAACCGCGAGACCACCGCGGCCGGCATATTGCACATCGTGCTGTCGTTTACCGTCTAGTAAAGTCGTCAGAAGACCAAAAGTAATGCAAAATGATTTCGATAAGATATCTGTATGGGGCGAAAATTGACAATTAACCCTAAATAATGAAAAGTGTCGTGTCATCCACATGAGTGCTAAAAGGAATTCATCGAACTTCAGTTATACAATAAATCAGTCAAATCCAAAGCCCGTAAATTCAACTAAATACCTAGGAATTAAAATTACGAACGAGTTTAATTCGAAAGAACACAGAAAATGTTTAGGGAAGGCGAACCAGAGAATGCGTTCTATTGGCAAAACACTTAGAAGATGTGACAGATCTACTAAAGAGACTGCCTACATTATGCTTTTGCGCCCTCTTTAAGAGTACTGCTGCGCGGTGAGGGACCCTTACCAGATACTACTGAAGGAGTATATCGATAAAATTTAAAGAAGGGCAGCACGTTTTGTACTATTGAGAAGAGTGCCTCGGACATGATACCGGATTTGGGATGGACAACGTTAAAACAGGCGTTTTTCGGTGCGACGGGATCTTTTCAGGAAACTTCAATCACCAACTTTCTCCTCCGAACGTGAAAATATTTTGTTGGCGCTGACCTACGTACGGAGAAACGATCATCATAACAAAATAAGGGAAATCAGAGCTCGCACGGAAAGATAGAGGCGTTCATTTTTTCCGCGCTCTGTTCGAGATTGGAATAATAGATAATTAGTGTGGAGGTGGTTAGATGATCCTTCTGCCAGGCACTTAAGTGTGATTTGCAGAATAGTCATGTACATGTAGGTGTAGATGAGCAATCAAACAAGTGTGCTGTAAGTGGTACTCTGAGGTGAAAAGTTTGGCACAAGACAGAAATTCAGAGCGGGCTGGAAAAAAAAAATTGGGGAACCAGTCAGTGGAAACAGTAACTCTAGAAAAATAGCCGAGAGCGACATACTTAGAACGACAAGAAAAAACTAGCTTTCGAAAATCAAACAGTAGATGGGGATTTATTGGGTAAATCTAATACTTCATCTAAGAAGTTGGTTGCTTCGATTCTTGGGTACTGGTAATCATTCTGGACCCCTTATCAGGTATTTCTATTAGAGGAGATATCTAAGCTCTAAAGACGTTTAATGCGTGCTTGATCTTCGCGGAGACGCTCACCACAGTGTATTAGCAGACGGTACAAAATGCATGTTGTTAAAATTATGAAACCATTCGTTTCCGAAGAAGCCAGGCAACGCACTACTTTTTTGGTAAGATTCTTCTGGGAGTGCGATAAAAATTTTCCACTATTTCTGTAGGAAGCCTTCATGAATTGGCAGTCTGATGAAGGCGGCGTGGTATTGTAGCTGAAACGATGGAAGTTTCATCAGGTCACGAGACGGTCCGATATGTAAAAGGATTTTGCTGAAATGGAAGCCTAGGTGCAGATACTAAAACATTACTTCGGTCCAGAATGGTTTCGTGAAATGGCCGCGGCGGGAAAAGCAGAGAAATCGAATCTCAGGCGCTATTAACGGATGAAACAGGAAAGGAAGGGTATAACGGAAGTACCCTCATTCACATGCTGTCAGGTGGCTCGCGGAGTGTGTATGCAGATGTAGTAGCTATGTAGAAATGAACCAATTATCACAAGAGAGAAAGAAACGTTTTATAGCATCTGTAGATTCAGTGAAAGCTTTTGACAATGTTCACTGCACTGCATGCACTCTTTTAAATTTCATCAGGGATGAAATACAGAGAATGATAGGTTGTTTGCAACCAGACCCCAGCTGTAAGAGACGAAGGACGTGAAAGGGAAGGAGTAGTTGAGAAGAGAGTGAGAAATGGGCTGTAGGTCATCCCCAGTATTTTTCAGTCTGTACATTGAGCAAGGTGTGAATGAGAAAATTTTGGAAAGGCAATTGAAGTTCAGGGGAAATAAAAATTTTGTGGTTTGCTGATGACATTGTACTTCTGTCGCACAACATGAGGAAAAATGGAGGAGTAGCTGGACAGAATCGATGGTGCCTGGGACGGACGTTATAATACGAACATTAACGAAAGTAAAACGGGGGTTGGTCAAAGTGGTCAGATTAAATCAGGCTGTTCTAAGCAGATTAGCTCAGGAAATGAGACAGCGAAAGAAGTAGACGAGTTTTGCTATGTGGGTGGTAAGGTAACATGTTCGTCAAAGAAGAGGAGATATAACATGGAGACTAGCGACAGCAAGAAAAGCATTTCTTGCGAAAGCGAAATTTTTTAACATCTAATACCAATTTAAGAGTTAGTGATTCTCTTCTGGAGGTGTTTGTCTAGAGTATATCCTTGTATGAAACAAAAAAGTGGACGAGAAGTAGGTGAAACGAACAAATAGGAGAAACTTTGAAATGTCTTGCTATAGAAGAAAGAAAGGCGTTTCTCGTTGCCGCGGAACCGTCTCACGAAATTTCAGTCACCGATTTTCTCCTCCGAATGCGAAAATATTTTGTTGGCGCCGACCTAGACAGGGCGAAACGATCACCACGATAAAATAAGAGAAATCAGAGCTCGTACGGAAAGATATAGGTGTTCGTTCTTTCCGCGCACTATGCGAGATTGGAATAACAGAGAATTGAGAAGGTAGTTCGATGAAACCTCTTCCTGGCACTTAAATCTGATTTGCAGAGTATACATGTAGATCGAACTAATGAGATGTTGCCAGATCGGATTGCGTAATGAAGAATTTGTGGCACGATTTCAAGAAATTATACAGGTGTGTGAAGTAAAAATTTTGGAGGGGAATGACGCCTCGAATACAGTACACAAGTCAAATGGGTGCAGATCGGGGCCCTTATGCGCAGACGAAGAGGCTTGCACAGGACGGAGAAGCGTGGCAGCTGCATCAAACGAGCCTCCGACCGTAGGCCATAAGAGCGGGAAGGGATGAAGGATGGCATCAAAGGTGTCGGAAGTAGCACTAAAAGGAACTCACTTTGGTGGCTTGTGAAAGTACGACTTACATGTGACGCCGCGTCAGAGTCCGCCTGGAGTGTGTCCGCGCCTCTGCTCGGTGTCGGGAGCAGAGCACCGTGCAGGATCCATAGCAGGCGTGGCGGGCGGGCAACTGCTCGCAAGCGGACCGAGGGCGGCCGGCGGGGCGGCGGCGACGGCGGCGGCGCCCGCAGCACCGCGGGGGGCGTGTCCGGCCGCGCCCATTGGCCGCGCCACCGCCCACCGGGGCTCCCCATTGGCTGCCGCGGCGGCGGGGGCGGCCGCGGCGCCCGGCGTCCGTCCCTCCCCGAGCCGAACGCTACGGGAACAGGGAGGCTACCGACTGCCGGCAGCTGCGTGCGTCCTTGATGCGGCGATTCCCGGTCAACGTGTCGCCGTCGGTCCCTGAACGCACGCCTCTGACCCCCGGAAGTTACCGGTTCGTGCACTGCTGTTATAAGCAATTTCCGTGTAGAGTATTCGCCCCATATGGGGAGGCGAGGTGGTCCAGTATCCCAGTTTAAACTGTAAACCTGATTGCAGTCACTACCTTTGAAACATCTCTGTCGAGTCTTTTCATACACGTTTGCCTCATATGATTCAGTTACGTCTCATTTGATCCACTGCGTAATTGCGATTTTGCTTATTAACTCTCCCAGAAAGGCTGAGCAGTGAAACTGAAAGTAATTCACTATATATCCAACGTACAATGCAAGAAAATGGTGCTTTGCACTAGTATTTCAATGTATTGTATTCTAATTTTATGTTCTACGTGAAATCATGAGCCATATTTATCATGCCCCTCCGTTATGTTACCTCATGTGTGGTTGAATGTGAGTGAATGGGGGTTTCACGTATCTTTTAGAGCTTATTATGTGGTGGAAGCTAGTTGGTTGTCGTCTGCTGGGAGTAGAAGATGAGTGCCTGTCGTTTGGCAGGGTTCACAGGCTCACCAACTTAGAATTGCTTACCTGAGCAAAGAGGTTCATCCGAGGTTCATCCGTTTTGTCCCGAGATTTGTGTGTTTGTCAGGTTGGTGGCGGAAACGATCCCTCTGGTCGCTTCAGTCTCAGCCAGGGGTTGCTAGGAGCTTTGTGCAGAGCAGGCACTCTTCTCCAGGCTGTTGGTGAGTACGGTTCGCACCTCCTAAGAAAGGCTTCTATTACTAATGACAAAGTAGGAGGTAGTGTTAATCGCGATTTTCCCATGTTAAATTCGTTGGAATATTTAAGTCGTCCAGTCTAACTGAAACCTTACGAATTTCTGCTCACACTTTGGTACAATTGGTTAATAATAGGTCATGATCGTGTTTAAAAATAGTTGTGTAGGAAATTGGCTTTGTTCCTTTGGAACATCGTCGTGTGGACCATTCACTATTGAACATGATTAGGAACAGCTAGTGGACTTATATCTCGTGCCAATGTGGGAATAATTTTGTGTTTTGCGTGAGTGGTTTTATTTTTTTCTATTTTCTGTGGTTTCTTGGTGATAGTATATGCTTGTGTTCGTATTGTACTACGGGATTGGTAAACCATGTACGTTTCCGATTCCTACTGCGTACCGATAGGTTTTTCCAGTGGTAATTTAATCTGTTTAGTGCCGGATAAATTCATTGAAACATCGGCTTTTCGTGAATTAAGGCGAACTTTTGTAATGGTTTAATTCTTAACGGACCACGTGTACGTAGAATCGTCGGAAGTTTCTGACATGGTGATTTAGTTTTCCGTTGTAGTCACAAATTCATTTTATAGTCGTTCCCTAAGAAAAGAAACGTATCTTGTATTTGTGCTTTCCACTCAAATTCTGCTTTGAAACCATAAATGTGTGACCCAATTCACCACGTAATGAACTGCGTTCTTTGCACGTGGGCGCACGGGTTCTCAGCTCATGTACTTACGCTGACCAAATCTTGCAACGAAAATAAACCTGTTTGCAAATCAGTGCATGTTTGTAAAGGTGGTCGGTTATTCCTGTGATCTATCTCTGTCGTGTGAATCTAGATTAAATGATTGAGGGGATGTTTCCAGTTTCCCCTTTCTCACCTTTTCCATTATTCACAACAGTTAAATTGTACAATATAATTTCACTTATCGAAAATAGATTAATGTAGTTAATGTTCAGGCACCAGCTAAGTGTACCCATAGGATGTGCACGCAATTTCAAAAATATTTATTAACGAATAACTTGGCTGTAAATGGGATACTGTGTGTCGTGCTACTTCATTTGTTTCCATTGATATCCAAATTTGAATTAATTCCAGTTCAGTCATTCTTGTATGTGCCAAGTGTGGATGCAATTCTGTATTTAATATGGTTAGATTCAGTCCATTATCGTCGATAATGTTACGACGTGTACTTTACACCTACAAAAAGAAATAGCTCCCACTGTATACCAGCGAACTAGCGGTATTCATAAGTAGCTTACACCTTTATATGGAGCACCCAAAACTGGATGTCGTAAACCGATTTCCCTATTTCGCACCTAGTTGCTCTTGTGAACACTCTAATATCCATTCTCGTTATGCGATTCTATCTGCCGGATTTCGATTTTCGCTCCCACGTTAAGTCACAACCTTTCGCGAAACGTACTTGCATTGTCACTATACGTTTTATTTTTAAAACTTTTCGCCTAATCTGGAGGATGTGACTTTTTGTGTAGTGAAGTAGAAGTAGAAGTATTGGCTGAGCTCGAAGTTTTCTGCCTCCTATACGTAATTGAATTGTGCTAATGTAAGTCAACAATTGGTTTAAGGAAGCCAAATCTGTAAGACAACTGACGACTGGAAAACCGATATTTCACCGGACTAACAAACACGTTTCAAGCCTTAACATGTAAACACAGCTGTGGAAAACTATTTCCGAAATGCGGTTTTCGTCTTCCGAAGGTTGTGTCTTATGTAAAGTGAGTGTCTTATGGACTGAGAGCATATGACACAGTTAATGATCTTCTGACCGTTCGCTGGGGACGCTAACACATGGAGTGACGGCAAGTCCGATGGGAGTCCGTCTGCGTTATTCTACGGAGCTGCGCTGCAGCTTTAACCCTTTCAGGGGAAAAATAAAAAAATAATTAAAATTTTAATTTTTCCCTGTTTTTATTGTATTAATTTTCATACAGTGAGACAGAAAAATGTAAAAATTAAATGAAATATACATAAACTGAACACATACAAGGTGGTTTCAAATGGAACCACTGCCCGCTAAATGTCATCACTTCTGATGATAACAGTAAAAAGCAATTCCTTTCTGCAGATAAGCATCAGGCTACCTGGCAATGACTACACGTCCATCTGCTTCTGTCGGATTTTTTTCTTTGTGCTGCAGTGCACACAGCGCCTTGAGGTTCCATGTTTGGCAGCTGTTTTGCTTCCGATACAAGTTTCTCATGGGGAACAACAGCTTTGAATTTTTTTGCAGATGGTTCTGACGGTGTACTGGCTGGTTCAAATGGCTCTGAGCACTATGGGACTCAACTGCTGTGGTTATTAGTCCCCTAGAACTTAGAACTACTTAAACCTAACTAACCTAAGGACATCACACACATCCATGCCCGAGGCAGGATTCGAACCTGCGACCGTAGCAATCGCACGGTTCCGGACTGCGCGCCTAGAACCGCGAGACCACCGCCGGTGTACTGGGATGGCCAGGCAACACATCTTCGAAAATCCTTTAGCACTTGCTTCGCTATTGGATTACATAATCGAAACAGAATAAATGCATATCCAATAGAAATATCAAGATATACCAAAATAATATTAGCCACCACCCTCGTGATTCCCTGTCTACTGCATAAAAACTGTTCATCATTTGTAACTTATCGACTCATCCCATATTTGCATTATATGATTTCACTATTTTTGGGCAAGGTACCTTTGTGATTTTTGCATCCTTTTCTTTACGGCTGACTTCTTCAACACATACTGGCGAATCAGTTGTAGATAGCAATATGACTACACGTTTGTCTTTCCATTTGATGCAGGCAATGCCATGAGAACGAGCTGACCAGTCAAACTCTCCTCTTTGCAACTCTTTGTCTGTTTTTAGCGTAGGAAGTCCTTTTCTCTGTGATCTAATTGTTCCACAGGCAAAACGTCCGTCATCTTTTAGCTTCTGTAAAAGTGAGACACTGGCAAAAAAATTGTCAAAGTATATGTGGTGTCCCTTTCCTTCCAAGCCTTTACACATGTTGTTGTTGTTGTAGTTGTTGTCTTCAGTCCTGAGACTGGTTTGATGCTGCTATCCATGCTATTCTATCCTGTGCAAGCTTCTTCATCTCCCAGTACCTACTGCAACCTACATCCTTCTGAATCTGCTTAGTGTATTCATCTCTTGGTCTCCCTCTACGATTTTTACCCTCCACGCTGCCCTCCAATAGTAAATTGGTGATCCCTTGATGCCTCAGAACATGTCCTACCAACCGATCCCTTCTTCTGGTCAAACTGTGCCACAAACTTCTCTTCTCCCCAATCCTATTCAATACCTCTTCATTACTTATGTGATCTACCCATCTAATCGTCAGCATTCTTCTGTAGCACCACATTTCGAAAGCTTCTTTTCTCTTTTTGTCCAAACTATTTATCGTCCATGTTTCACTTCCATACATGGCTACACTCCATACAAATACTTTCAGAAATGACTTCCTGACACTTAAATCTATACTAGATATTAACAAATTTCTCTTCTACAGAAGCGCTTTCCTTGCCATTGCCAGTCTACATTTTATATCCTCTCTACTTCGACCATCATCAGTTATTTTGCTCCCCAAATAGCAAAACTCCTTTACTACTTTAAGTGTCTCATTTCCTAATCTAATTCCCTCAGCATCACCCGACTTAATTCGACTACATTCCATTATCCTCGTTTTGCTTTTGTTGAGGTTCATCTTATATCCTCCTTTCAAGACACTGTCCATTCCGTTCAACTGCTCTTCCAAGTCCTTGGCTGTCTCTGACAGAATTACAATGTCATCGGCGAATCTCAAAGTTTTTATTTCTTCTCCATGGATTTTAATACCTACTCCGAATTTTTCTTTTGTTTCCTTTACTGCTTGCTCAATATACAGATTGAATAACATCGGGGAGAGGCTGCAACCCTGTCTTACTCCCTTCCCAACCACTTCTTTCCTTTCATGTCCCTCGACTCGTATAACTGCCATCTGGTTTCTGTACAAATTGTAAATAGCCTTTCGCTCCCTATATTTTACCCCTGCCACCTTCAGAATTTGAAAGAGAATATTCCAGTCAACTTTGTCAAAAGCTTTCTCTGAGTCTACAAATGCTCGAAACGTAGGTTTGGCTTTCCTTAATCTTTCTTCTAAGATAAGTCGTAAGGTCAGTATTGCCTCATGTGTTCCAGTATTTCTACGTAATCCAAACTGATCTTCCCCGAGGTCGGCTTCTACTAGTTTTTCCATTCATATGTAACGAATTCGTGTTAATATTTTGCAGCTGTGGCTTATTAAACTGATTGTTCGGTAATTTTCACATCTGTCAACACCTGCTTTCTTTGGGATTGGAATTATTATATTCTTCTTGAAGTCTGAGGGTATTTCGCCTGTTTCGTACATCTTGCTCACCAGATCTTAGAGGTTTGTCAGACCTGGCCCTCCCAAGGCCGTCAGTAGTTCCAATAGAATGTTGTCTACTCCGAGGGCCTTGTTTCGACTCAGGTCTTTCAGTGCTCTGTCAAACTCTTCACGCAGTATCGTATCTCCCATTTCATCTTCATCTGCATCCGCTTCCATTTCCATAATATTGTCCTGAAGTACATCGCCCTTGTATAGACCCTCTATATACTCCTTCCACCTTTCTGCTTTCACTTCTTTGCTTAGAACTGGGTTTCCATCTGAGCTCTTGATGTTCATACAAGTGGTTCTCTTATCTCCAAAGGTATCTTTAATTTTCCTGTAGGCAGTATCTATCTTACCCCTAGCGAGATAAGCCTCTACATCCTTACATTTGTCCTCTAGAGATCCCTGCTTAGCCATTTTGCACTTCCTGTCGATCTCATTTTCGAGACGTTTGTATTCCTTTTTGCCTGCTTCATTTACTGCATTTTTATATTTTCTCCTTCCATCAATTAAATTCAATATTTCTTCTGTTACCCAAGGATTTCTACTAGCCCTCGTCTTGTTACCTACTTGATCCTCTGCTGCCTTCACTACCTCATCCCTCAAAGCTACCCATTCTTCTTCTACTGTATTTCTTTCCCCCATTTCTGTCAATTGTTCCCTTATGCTCTCCCTGAAACTCTGTACAACCTCTGGTTCTTTCAGTTTATTCAGGTCCCATCTCCTTAAATTACCACCTTTTTGCAGTTTCTTCAGTTTTAATCTACAGGTCATATACCAATAGATTGTGGTCAGAGTCCACATCTGCCTCTGGAAATGTCTTACAATTTAAAACCTGGTTCCTAAATCTCTGTCTTACCATTATATAATCTGATACCTTTTAGTATCTCCAAGGTTCTTCCATGTATACAACCTCCTTTCATGATTCTGAAACCAAGTGTTAGCTATGATTAAGTTGTGCTCTGTGCAAAATTCTACCAGGCGGCTTCCTCTTTCATTTCTTAGCCCCAATCCATATTCACCTACTACGTTTCCTTCTCTCCCTTTTCCTACACTCGAATTCCAGTCACCTATGACTATTAAATTTTCGTCTCCCTTCACTATCTGAATAATTTCTTTTATTTCATCATACATTTCTTCAATTTCTTCGTCATCTGCAGAGCTAGTTGGCATATCAACTTGTACTACTGTAGTAGGTGTGGGCTTCGTATCTATCTTGGCCACAAGAATGCGTTCACTGTGCTGTTTGTAGTAGCTTACCCGCATTCCTATTTTCCTATTCATTATTAAACCTACCCCTTTACACATATCTCTCACAATTCTCTCTCCTAAGTATTTTTCCACTGACCCAGATTTTGTATCCCCTCTTGTCATAATTTCTGCTCTCCCTTGAACACGTAACAGCGTTGTCATTGATGTGAATATGTGTCAAAATGCAACTGAACCTTTTTACCGACATTAGTGGGGAAATGTACTCAGCTCGAAATTCCTTATGGGATGACCAGCAATCACGATAATAACAAGGTGTCTTGATTCCCATTAGAATGTTTATAGCCAAAATACTTTTAGTTCTGCTTTAGAAAGAGGCCTAAAATTGCCACCTTTCTGTGTTGCATACAGGTTAGACTGGAAAACTATGTGTTCTAACATAGTGTCACAAAACAAACACAAATAAATCTACTGGTTGCATACCTTCACTGTCATTTTTAAGTTTTTCTAGTACACCAGCTTCCTCTGAAAAATTGTCGGCGAAGTTCATTGCACTGACGTCCTTTCTCCACGAAAAATTCACAATGGAAGACAGTGGCAAATTGTCATTAGTGCTGAAATTATCGTGTGTGTGTGTGTGTGTGTGTTCGAGGTTTTACGGGCGCTAAACAGCGTGGTCATCAGCGCCCAAACGCATAGAAACAGGAACACAAGCGGTGAAGGGACGAAGACGGACGCCGAACAAGGAGAACGGCTAAAAGACACAGGCCTGACGCACTTCCAAATGCGCACATACAGAGGCAAAACAAGAGGAGAAGAAACACACTAAAAAAGGAAAGGAAACACAAGTAAAAGAGAACAGATACCGAAGGGAAACAAGGAGGTAATCGTGACTGGCGGACCTCTTACCTAAAACCTGGGTGAGCCAGTCACCCAGCAGCACATTAAAACCTTCTCCCTAAAATCCGAGGCAACAGATTGGACAGGACACAAAACCGTAAGACCTTAACCACAGTCGCTGCGTCGTCTTGCAAAATAGAGGGCAAATCCGGTGGCAAAGAAACCACCGCCCTCTGGTCAGAGAATAAAAGACAGTCAAGTAAAATGTGGCGGACAGTAATCTGGACGCCACAAGCACTGCAGATTGGGGGGTCCTCCCGCCGGAGTAAAAAACCATGCGTGAAGGGACTGTGTCCAATGCGGAGGCGAGTGAGGAGAACCTCATCCCGCCTGTATGACTGGTAGGACGTACGCCATGGTCGCGTAGTGGCCTTTACCAGACGCAGCTTATTGTCAGAAACTGCCAACCACTCCTCTTCCCATTGATGCATAACACGAAAACGCAAAAGGGAGGTTACAGCATGGAGGGGGACGGCACATTCAACAACGTGAGGGAGGGAACATGCATCTTTGGCAGCCACATCCGCCACTTCGTTTCCCCTAATACCCACGTGCCCCGGCACCCAGCAGAAAGAAACCTCCTTCCCCTGCCGTTGCAGGTGGAGTAGGGCATCATGGATGTTCTGGACGACCGTATCCGCTGGGTACAGGTGTTGCATGGTCTGAAGGGCACTCAGGGAGTCAGAAAAGATGAGGAACTTAAGACTGGTAACACATCTCATCTGCTCCAATGCCCGCAAGATTGCAAACAATTCGGCATCGAGGATGGTAAACGCCGCAGGAAGCCGTAACTTGACGACTCGATCAGGGAAAACAACAGCACAACCAACAGAGTCCCCCTGTGTAGAGCCATCTGTGAATACAGGTACATGGTCCGGATGCTGGTTTAAAATATCGTAAAATAAGGAGGTAAAAACAAACGCCGGAGTGCAGTTCCTCCGGTTCTCCGACAAGTCTAGAAGGATGCTGGGCCTCTGGAGCAACCAGGGAGGCAGGCGAGTAAAACCTTGTCGTTGGGGGGCCACACGCTCCACACCAAGGGACTCAAGCAAATGCTTGGCACGAATCCCAAATGGTCTTGTTGCCCTGGGACGACAGGAAAAGAGACGTTCCATAGGCGGTCGGGCAACGGTAGGGTACGCAGGGGAGGTAGGACAGGCAAGGAAATGACACACCCGTCGCACCATGAGGAGTTTCCGCCGGATGGCGAGCGGCGGTTCCCCTGCCTCAGCACACAGGCTGGGGATGGGACTGGTACAGAAGGCACCAGTGGCCAGCCTGATACCCTCATGGTGTACTGCGTCAAGGATCTTCAGATACGAAGGCCTTGCTGACCCATACACGGTGCAAGCATAGTCAAGACGCGATCGGACGAAAGCCCTATAAAACTGCAGCAGACGCGCCCGATCTGCTCCCCAGGACCGATGGCTCAGACACTTCAAAATATTCAGTGCCTTCAGGGCCCGCACCTTGAGGTCTTTAAGGTGAGGCAACCACGACAACTTGGAATCAAAAGTGAGGCCCAGGAACCTCACAGTGTCTCTAAAAGGAAGAACGGTGTCCCTCAGACGCAATTCAGGGGAGGTAAAAAGACGCCGAGAACGATTAAAATGAACACACACAGATTTGTCTGCAGAAAAGGTAAAACCCGTCTTTGCAGTCCATGCCTCTAAGCGCTTTATCGTAAGCTGCAACTGCCGACTAGCAGTGACAAGACTGGAAGAAGAACAGAAAACAGCAAAATCGTCCACAAACGAGGAGCATTGGGCAGGACTTCGGATAGTGGACGTGATACTGTTAATAGCGACGGCAAAGAGGGTGACACTTAAAACGCTGCCCTGAGGAACACCATTCTCCTGCACGTACAAATCCGATAGCACATTACCAACCCGATACTGAAAGAGGCGGTGAGAAAGAAAGGACCGAATGAAGATGGGGAGACGGGCACGAAAGCCCCACTCATGGAGTTGATTGAGGATAAGGCGGCGCCAAGTAGTGTCATACGCCTTACTAATGTCAAAGAAGACCCCTAGACAATGCTGGTTACGTAGAAAGGTCTGCTGGATGGCGGCCTCAAGCAGGGTCAAGTTGTCTATAGTGGAACGACATCTCCGAAAGCCACACTGAGAGGGGCTAAGGAGCTGCCTGGTCTCGAGCAGCCAAACCAGGCGGCGGTTGACCATGCGTTCCAACGTCTTCCCAACACAGCTCGTCCAAGCAATACTCCGATAACTACGGTCCTTCCCTGGTTTGAGGAGGGGAATCAAAATCGCCTCTCTCCACGAGTCAGGGTACATGCCGGATAACCATATCATATTGAAACAGTTCAGGAGAACTTCCTTGGATGGCAGCAACAGGTGCCGCAGCATGCTGTACCGGATTTGATCATGACGAGGCGCAGTATCATGAGCCACAGACAGCGCAGAATCCAGTTCCCACATTGTGAAGGGGCAGTTATAGGGTTCAGAATTTAGAGACCGGAAGTCCAAGTGACCCCTTTCGATGGCAGTGCGGTAGCGGCAGTAATCTGGATCACAGTTAATAGTGGCGGTAGATTCCGCAAAATGCATGGCCAGTGTCTGGGCAAAGTCTCTCGGCGCCGTGAGGAGACATCCCTGATGCAGCAATGCCGTGACAGGTAGCTGGCTGAGTTTCCCGGAAATCCTCCTGATGGCTTCCCATACTTTCGTAGAACTAGTGGAGCGAGAGATGGAATTCAAGAACGATTGCCATGACCGTCGTTTGCTCTCTTTAATCACTCGCCGCGCTCTGGCCCTTGCCACCCGAAAGGCCGCAAGATTGTCAGCTGAGGGACGGCACTTGAAGTGGCGCAGTGCTGCACGGCGGGCGCGGATGGCTGAGTGGCACTCAGTGGTCCACCAAGGGACAGGACGCCTCTTGGGATGACCGGATGACCGTGGGATTGACAATTCAGCAGCATGTGAGATCACGGCTGCAACATGGTCTACCCATTCGTGGACGCTGGTACGGTGTTCCAAAACAGCCAGTTGGCTGAAAAGTGTCCAGTCAGCTCTGCAAAGGTGCCACCGGGGCGGCACTGGTAATGCCACAGCCTCATCCAGGAGGCGAATCCACAGGGGGAAGTGGTCACTAGAATGGAGGTCAGCTGCAGCCTCCCACAGAGCAGGATCCGCGAGTGCTGGAGAGCAAAAGGAAAGGTCAATAGCCGATGACGATCCGGAAGCAGTACAGAAATGAGTGGGAGCACCAGAGTTGAGGAGGCACAGTTCTTCAGACATCATGACGCTATCCAGAATGCGACCCCTGGGGCAAGTAGTCGGAGAGCCCCATAAGACATTATGAGCGTTGAAGTCCCCCAGAAGAAGAAATGGGCGGGGGAGTTGGCTAATAAGGTCCGTGAGAGCCTCAGAGTCTATCGCATCCGGAGGTGGTAAATAAACAGAACAGACTGTGAGCCTCCGACCCACAAGAATGTCAACTGCAACTGCTTGCAAGTCGGTGACGAGAGGGAGCTCAGATGATGGGTGCATGTCACGGACAAAAACCGCAACACCACCCTTTGCCCTTTGCCCCGTCAGATTATCTTTTCGATATACGGTATAGCCGCGTAAAGAAGGAGAATCAGTGGCCCGAAAATGTGTCTCTTGGAGACAAGCACAAGGGGCACTCTCGTATAAGGAGTTGTAATTCGGCCACATGCGTCCTGAACCCATTCAGGTTCCACTGTAATATGGGAGCCAGTGATCAGGGTTGCTGAACTTTCACCCTGCCTCTGTGCTTTGGAGGAGAGACCGTACTGGCCGGAGATTTATTCCTGGGGCGAGAAGATCGCCCCCGGTCGACATTAATGTCCATAAGCTCCGATGACGACCCACGGGAGATGTCAGACAGTACGATGGCCAAACAACCGCAGCAGCACAAGTGCACTGGCAAGCGCAGGTTTTAGTGCTAACACTAGCAACCTCCGTTTGTGTAGCAACAGTGGCCAGTTGTACCGGTTTTTTGAGAGCGGAAGCGAAAGATGTTGAAAACACAGGAGGTTGCATGGCCTTAAAGAGCTTCTTGGCCTCACCATAGGGGATGCGCTTAGATGTTTTAATCTCCTGTACCTTCCGTTCTTCGAGATAAATGGGGCAGATCCGGCTCCAGACAGGGTGACTCCCAGAGCAATTCACGCACTTCACAGGCGATGAACAATCGGCTCCGTCATGGGCAGGCTGACCACATTTACCACAAGTGGCTATCCCATTGCACCCCAACGTAGTATGCCCAAAGCGCTGACATTTAAAACAGCGCATTGGGTTGGGGAAATATGGCCGTACGGGCAAACGTAAGAACCCCGCTTTAACATGCTCTGGGAGTCTCGGGCAACTGAATGTGAGAATAAACGAGTCATATTTGACGAGGTCCCCATTGACTCGTTTCATAATGTGCTGTACGTCAACAATTCCTTCGTCAGCCCACTCAGATTTTAGCACGTCTATGGGGATATCCACCAAGTCCCTACACGTCACAACACCCTTACTATAATTCAAAGTGGAGTGGAGCTCGGTCTCGACAGCGTACTCTCGTAGACCATTTGCTTTCCGAAGGGCAGCGACTTGACGGGAACTAGAAGTCTCAACTAACAGAGTCCCATTGCGCAGTCGCTTTACAGATTTTAGTGTTCCTGCAATTCCCTCAAGACCCTTGTGGATGTAAAAGGGAGAAACCTTCTCAAAGCTACCCTCCTTCCTTTTAATAATCAAAAACACATTCTGATTATCAGCATGTGCTCCGTTACTACATTCTGTTAAATCTCTAGCAACACCAGGCGCTGGAGGACTCGCAGCGCGTAGCCGCTTTTTCGATGGGGTGTGTTTTCCTACCAGCGGCCCACCCAAGCCACTGGTAGGGGGAAATGTAGAGGTCGAAGGGTCCATTGCGGTCCCACGAGCAGCTAGGGAACTAAAAGTCCGCTCAGACAGAGCCCCGCGTGCCTGAGTAAGCCTTATACAACTGGGGTGCGGCAGGTGCCCCAGAGGTTGCCCGCTTGCGACTGTTCCACCCCAACAGCCATGCATCTTCTAGGCGCGGAGCACACCGAAAGATTGAGGCGTTTTTATAGAGGTTGGCCTTCCTCGCAATCCAGGCGGTCAAGCCAAGATTACCATTCCCCGCAGCACACAACATTTCACCGCCGCGCCGTACGGTGGTCGCTGAAGCATGTCCGGGGGTTACGGTGACAGGACACTGGCGGCGCAGACCAGTCCCCAGCTCAGGACCCCGGTGTCGCCAAGCCCGTACTCAGCAAGTGAATGCTGAGCCCCTGGGGGCACGTTTTCGGGAAATGCAACACCATAAACTTGCTGACGTGAGTGAAAGGGATTGTGAGTGACTTTGTTAAGGCTAGCACGTGCTTGGCAGTGATACTTGTTCACCCAAGTTTCAGAAGATATTAATTGAGGACAAAATTTACAACCTTCCTTTGCGTGTGAAAATTTTCACCCGAAACGTAGATTAGTGTCTTTAGTTGCAGCTTGGTTCACGTCGAAGTACAGTAGGTTTCGCACGACTTTACTACTGATGATCTGCTGAGACAATGTTCACTGTTAGGTGCAGGTTCGTCGTAAAGGGATGGAAAGAACCGCGCCGCCGCAGGGTGACACAGCAAAATGAAATTGATCGGCAGCTCCTCAACGAAAGCAAAAGACAATGGGCATGAGAAAGCCGCAAGCGAGATACTCGCTCGGACCTGTTCATGCAGAGGGAACACGCCCACTAGTTAACGAATCCCTGCACCAGGAACAGACCGACCTAAATCCCGCAAGATGACTAATTCAGGTCTCATTGCTAGGCCAAATGTGAAAGCGAGACACCCGCTCGAAACCAAACGGGTCGAGGAAACACATTCCGACACGCAACCCGACATCCCTGCACTGAAGAAGGTACCGCGATAAGTCTCAGAAGACGACAAGTTAAAGAACTATTCGCAGTTGGGAACGAAAAGAGCTATCGGAAGTAATGCATTAACTATGCCCGCAACCCTGGCTGCCCCTAATTCGAGTGCCTTCCAAACACAAAAAGTGTCCTCCAGGCCTCTAACAGCCTTAAAAAAATCAATGGCCCCGCCTCTCTCATCCACCATCGCTGGCACGACGCCAAAGGGATGAAGAACGGCAGCGCGCAAACGGGCCAATAAATCCGGAACACTCCCCTCAATAAAATGCTTCAAACGGCTCTGAGCACTATGGGACTTAACTTCTGAAGTCATCAGTCCCCTAGAACTTAGAACTACTTAAACCTAACTAACCTAAGGACATCACACGCATCCATGCCCGAGGCACGATTCGGACCTGCGACAGCAACGATCGCTCGGTTCCAGACTGTAGCGCCTAGAACCGCTAGGCCACTTCGGCCGGCTGCCCTCAATAGATTGGCGCCTTATTGCCAACTCGTAAACAAGATGGTTCTCCTGTGCAGGAAGATCCCTGGACACTGTCTGACCGCCATTAGAAGACAAACAATAAATGACATAAACACGAGCCGTGCACGACTCAGTCGGCCTGTGCGCTTTTGTGCTGGACGTATCCCTTAACGTTTGCACTTGACTATCACATCAGAAAAGAGTGGGTCTAGGGATGTTTAGGAGTGTGTAAATCTCGCGTACAGATGTATGACACAAGTGACACCCAATCACCTGACCACGTTTGAAGTCCGTGATTCTGCAGGGCGCCCCATTCTGCTCTCTCACGGTGTCTAATGACTACTGAGGTCGCTGATATGGAGTACCTGACAGCACAATGCCTCTAATATGAAAAACGTATGTTTTTGAGGTTGTCCGGATACTTTTGATTGCCGGCATGATAACTCAGCGTGTTCGGTCAGAGGGTTAGCTGACCCCAGTAATAAAAAAGAAACTGAGTTAATGGATCAACGACGGACTGAAACGTGTGTCTTGCTACGTCCGCCGCGAGCAGATACAACGAACAAACACGAACAAAATGAGATTAAAAAAAAAACTGAGGTCGCTGATATGGAGCACCTGGGTGTAGGGGGCAGCATAATACACCTAATATGAAAACCGTATGTTTTTGGCAGTGTTCGGAAACTTTTTATCACGTAGGGTGAGTCACTAACTATTGCCACCTATAATAACTCCGAAAGTATAATTGTAAGTGAAACGTCTGGCAGACAAATGTTGCAGTGGACAACGGATGCCATAATATGACGTTGGTTTTTTGTTGCTAGGTAGGGTCGTGTCAGAGATGTGATTTTTTTAATCGGATGCTATAGTTTGGCACTTGGTCTCTGATAGCGGCTATCGAGACTAATCCAATGATGTGTCACAGTGAGGTACTTGAAGGTCAATGAAGGTCATAAAGGTGGCATCAACACCCATTTACAGATGGTGTTCGAAGCGATGACCATTAGTATCAATGCAGTGCTGCAATCTTCTTATCATAGATTGAGTGGTAGAGTGGTATTCCTTATCACTTGGGCACTTATCGAAGCACTCACCCTATATATATAAATTGCATGTTATGTTAAAATTTTGTGCCTTCTATTGAAATGCTGTCGTCTGGCTAACGTACGTTGTAGACTAAATAGCACGTTCAAGTATATTTTATTTTAGCTGCCAAACCCGGCATTATATGGGTGTTCATTTCGCCAGTTTCCTATTACAAACGAGACCTCGTATGCACTCCTGCAGCAGAGTCAGTGAGAGATGATTCCGAACACTTTCCGTGCGCTGAGCGCAGCTATTTCGCGTGCCTAGAATACGATTTAGTAAACGCCTGTGTGCCAGCACCTCTTCATAGCTCTATAAAGACGGGACGGCTGTTGTTTTCGCCCACAGCCGTTTGCGCTTCGCAGCTGAAAGCCATCAAAAGTGCTATCCGGGTCGAGGGTTTCTTTAAGCTTATTTGATTGTAGAAGTGTCTCAGTGCTAAAGAAGAAATGCACTAAAACTTCATGCAGGATGTGGCATTTTTTCATGTATCTCCGTGTTATGAAGTCTCTTGATCTTTGTGTCAGACAGTGATTTAATTGTGTAGGTACATCCTGCGGCATATGTGGGAACTGTCTGCAATATGTGTTGTGAGTAGAGTTGGTATCACAGAAGTAATCACATAACGCAGCAGTTTTTGACGCATTTCGTTGTTTACGATGTCATATCTTCTAGGTATGATGGGTATGTGTTTCTTACCCACTCAGCGATTTTTGTCTGAGAGTAAGAGATGTGTGTACCAAGCATGGTTGAAATCAGTCCATTGATTTTGGAGGAGATGTGGAACGTACATACGCGCACATATTTGCACATATACATACATCCATTTTTATAATACAATACAAAAAAAAGTTACTTTTACTTTACATGTGGCAAGGGGTATCGACCATACGGCTGCTCTATGAGCCTCTTCCACTTCTTCCTGTCCAATGCGCTGTTTGTCGAGTTGCTGTTGCTGTTCATCCTAGTTGTGTCCTCCCGAATGTTATCCCGCCATCTGATTCTGGGCCTCCCTCTTCCTCTCGTTCCATCTATTGTTCTACTGAATGCCATTCTAGGTAGTTTATTCTCTGTCATTCTTGCTATATGGCCTGCCCAATTCAACCTCCTCCTCTTGAGCACTTCGACGATGTTACGGTGTTTGTACAGCCCTCTTAATTGTTCTTTTCTTATTATTCTCCATTCCATGTTATTTTCGTCGTATACAGGTTCAATATTTTCCTTAGTACTTTTCTTTCGAATATTGACAGTTTTTCCTCATCTTTCTTTCTGATTACTAGTGTTTCATATCCACACATCATCACAGGTATAATGGTCGATTTATATAAACTAAAAAGTGTCTGTTTGCTGTTGATAAACGGGAATCTATTTCTATATCTGTTCTGTTGTTATTATTGAAAAGACTTCCTAGGTACTTAAAGTGGTCAACGGTCCTGTCTTGTTTCCGAGGCTGGCGTTGTGTATCCTGGCCGTTTCGTATTTTTACACGAGTGGGTTGGTAGCCCTCTGCACAATCCCCAACCTGGGGGACCAGGAGTCTTGATTTTGGGGTACACTACCCCTAGGAGTGTTGCTTTCACCGCGGCTGAGCGAACCTCTCCTGCCCGTGCTAGTTTTGGTCCACACCGGGTATTTTATTTCCCCGGTACACTCTATATCTATCTGCCACCTGGGGAGGCGCCCGATGGAGGACTAGCAAACACCACACGGGAAAAATATGTAGAGAATGAAATTTCGGGACTACGTTGGTCTTGTATTTAAGTGATTAACATTGCAAGATAGGTTAATGTATGCACGAGAAAAGCCGTTGCAGGTGTTAAATGATGGTACATTGGCAACCGGTGTAATCGCCAGACTATTGAACGCAAGCATGCAGACAGACGTGCATGCATTGTGTTGAACAGGTGCCAGATATCAGTTTGTGGGATGGAGTTCCGTGCCTGTTGCACATGACCAGTGAACAAAGAGGCGGTTAATGTCGTTCCTGGATGACGCTGGAGTTGTCGTTCTGTGATGTCCCATACGTGCTGGATTGGGGAGAGATGTGGTGACTGAGCAGGGCAAGGCAACACGTCAGTATTCCGTAGAGCACGTTGGGTTACAACAGCGGTATGTGGGCAAGCGATGGCGTGTTGGAAAAGAGCCCGTGGATTGGTGTTCGTGATGGGAGCACAACAGGCCGATTCACATAAAAATTTGCAGCCAGGGTGGCTGGGATAACCATAAGAGTGGTCCTGCTGTCATAAGAATTGGCACCGCAGACCACAGCAACTTGTACAGGTCCACTTGTACAGGTCCAGCATGCTGACAGTCTGATTGCAGGCCTTCGATTTTCCTCCTCTTAACCAACACAGTGGAACTGACACAGAACCAGTTCTCATCAGAAAACACAACAGACACCCGGCGCTGGTTTGGGGTCAGCGGAACGCACGCTACACGCTAGAGGGCGTCCGGCTCGGAGCTGTCCTTGAAGTTCTCGATTCGTTCGTTGTGTCACCGTAGTGCCGACTGCTGCTCAAACTGCTGCTGCAGGTGCAGTACAAAGCGCCATCGCCATCGCCGTGCGCGGAAGACTACGGTCTTTGCTCTCGGCAGTGCCACACGGCCGTCCAGAGGCCGGTGTTTTTGCAAGCGTTCATTCTCGTGTCCACCGCTGCCAGCAGTCATGTACAGCGACTACATTCCTGCCTGTACTCCGTTCATCATAAGAACACACCTGATGCAAACAGACACAAAAGCGATGATTAGTCAGCAGCCCTAACTCTCGTACACTCGTGTTGTTCCGCCCTTGGAAGTAGATCCAACTAACGTATCAGAAATCTTATTACTACGTCACTGTGTATGAAACCTTAATATATTCTGATGTATTAACAGCCATCAACGTTTTTCTTAATCGTACTATAGCCACGTAATTTTTATTTCAAAAATAGTATACAGTCACAGTCTCTGCTGCGGGCTTAAACGCTGCTTGTACTGTAATTGTTTCGCTGTTCACGCGGACCCATATTTTTTCTGTTCTGTTTGAATACCTAAATCATTTACGTACGAAATTCGTCAAATATACGGTGATTTATATTTAAGCATAGTTTATCAACAAAAATGCACGTCTTCCAGTTTCCAGTAATATATCACACGCGAAATTCTGGTTTTTATTGAAAATACAAATTATTAATTATCGATCTTTTATACAAGATTGTTGAAGTGGAGGAAAATGAAAAATCAGTCTTTCTGTGAAGACGCCCATCGGTTTGTAGGACAGGCGTCGTCTCGCGCGAGCCACAGTGATAAGCGCCGTACAAATACAGAAAACAGTAATTTTCGCGGCGTCGACCGCGTTGCGCACATGCTCCATTTTTATAGTTGCCAGCTCAGCACTGCTGTAAGAAGCCAACAGAATTGATCTGGAGCCAAGTTAATGGATTTGTCGCGAGAAATAGAGACACTTGCCAAATGTGCTGGGGCTAACGCACGACGCTTTGCGACACGTCACTGACGAACGATGGCGAAATACAGAAATGGACATAAGTCTTCCGAAGTAAGGGTGATTTCAGGTCTGCCGCAGGGGAGTGTCGTAGGACCGTTGCTATTCACAATATACATAAATGACCTCTTGGATAACATCGGAAGTTCACTGAGGCTTTTTGCGGATGATGCTGTGATGTGTCGAGGGGTTGTAACGATGGAGGATTGTACTGAAATGCAGGAGGATCTGCAGCGAATTGACGCATGGTGCAGGGAATGTCAATTGAATCTCAATGTAGACAAGCGTAATGTGCTGTGAATACATAGAAACAAAGATCCTTTATCATTTAGCTACAATATAACAGGTCAGCAACTGGAAGCAGTTAATTTCATAAATTATCTGGGAGTACGCATTAGGAGTGATTTAAAATGGAATGATAATATAAAGCTGATCGTCCGTAAAGCAGATGCCAGACAGATTCATTGGAAGAATCCTAAGGAAATGCAATCCGAAAACAAAGGAAGTAGGTTACAGTACACTTGTTCGCCCACTCCTTGAATATTGCTCACCAGTGTGGGATCCGTACCAGATAGGGTTGATAGAAGAGATAGAGAAGATCCGACGAAGAGCAGCGCGCTTCGTTACAGGATCAGTTAGTAATCGCGAAAGCGTTACGGAGGTGATAGAGAAACTCCAGTGGAAGACTCTGCAGGAGAGCCGCTCAGTAGCTCGGTACGGGCTTTTGTTGTAGTTTCGAGAACATACCTTCACCGAGGAATCAAGCAGTATGTTGCTCCCTCCCACGTATATCTCGCGAAGAGACCGTGAAGATAAAATCAGAGAGATTAGAGGCCACACAGAGGCATACCGACAATCCTTCTTTCCACGAACAATAGAGACTCGAATAGAATGAAGAACCCATAGAGGTTCTCAAAGTACCCTCCACCACACACCGTCAGGTGGCTTGCGGAGTATGGATGTAGATGTAGATGTAGATGTAGCCCGTCGTAAAAGAAGGGGAGCAAATGTGGACTTTTTTGGTGGCTCTGGATTCTGTTACTGATTGCCTCGCTATCAACGCAGCAGTACTGAAATAAATTTCTCGGAGTCCTATATGGAAGGAGTTCAGACATTACCACACGACTGACTGTAATACCTTCAGTGTCTTCAATAATTATGTAACAACGCATTAAAATCCCGTCAGTGCGCTTTTGCGTCACACAAAGCTCATGCCGAAAAATTGCCACTGATAAAGCCAGGAATTTTTATCAGTCTTTTTTTTTTATTACAGTACTACGTTAGCTAAGATCGAGAGCGAGTTGTTTTCCGTCAGATCGCCTAACAAGCGTATCGCCTGAGTTTTACCATATATTATCTCCTTCTGTTTCAAAATTAAATGACACTGAAAGCTATATTGTTCTCTGCTCGTCTATTTTTACTTCTTTACTGCGACTGTTCACATCATTGCAGGTTAGTTGGATCACTTGCCTGGCCAGCGCTGTGCAAGTTAAATCCGCCGGTAAAGCTGTTGCCGTGTATTATCGGCGAGTCGCTGTGCGCGCAACGCATATCACAAAACATGTCCTCAGTATCCTATTTAACTGTACTCGAGGCAGCTTGGCTTCTGCTCCACGTGAAACGAAATCCAATGAGGTTCCAGCAGACGCGTAATATTACATCAGGTTTATTCCTATGATTTTTCCGCAGTATCCAGCTTGTCGGTGCCATATTACACGACCTCGTTCAAACACAGTGTGGTGCTGTGCTGACAATGGAGCCTTTATCGCCTTACAAGCATTCTGATATCAACCCACCGTCTAGAAGTTGTTATAAGGGGTCACAGCAGAAGACGGCCACGGAAAGGTACGTCTTAGCAGAGGCAACAAGCTTAATACTTGCTGCTGAGAACAGCAACCTCTGTAGTTTGGAGTGCTGTTACAGCAGTCTCCAGGACTGAGGGTGGGCCGAAATGACGTAAAACACTGTTGTTGCTAGCCATAATAGGAGTGGCTGTGACGTTTAGCTTTCAACAAACTTGGAGTTTGTCAATGTAAAATCCAGAAGCATCCCTGCTTACCGAACAGGAGTAGGGGAGGCTAGAGGAGGTTCAGAACGATCAGCCAGACTGGCCGAGGCTTGTTAAGTGACGGTGGACTGCTGGGTCGATTATAGGTAGGAAGAAATAGTGTGCCACCACGATTCTTTAAAAACCCATGTTTTTCTCAGTCAGTTTCTCGGCTCTCAGTCATACAGCTGGGGAGCCGACTCCACGTCACTCGTGGCCGACCTCACTGAGCTTCGACATGTCTGTTCTTCTCACTTGGAGTGCTGCTCTCAAGTTTGCTGCTAATGTTCGCTACTTCTGTTAGCACCTAACCTCATGGCTACACACGCTGACTTCAGTTGTGCGACCAATTGCTTCCTTTTTAATGTTTAGAATTAGCCTTCAGTGTAGCACTTTGTCTGACTGCATATAAATAGAGTTGTGATTACGTAGGCTTTCCCGGCGTAATAAGTCTTGAAAGTCTCTTCGGGTTTGCTGCCGGATCCCAAAATCAACTTGATATTTCGGCGATCCAACTGTTCGCCATCTTCAGAAAAATGATGCCTCTGCTGATGAGTCCCGCTGAGAACTGACGGCAGGCTGCAAATCGAAGTCCTATATAGGCCACCGTTCAGTACACGGCGCATGCGCCGCCCATGATTTGGGCCCTAGGAAACACGGGGTGTACAAAATTCCGTGTCAATGTGGGAAAGCTTACATTGGCCGTTCGATTCGCACAGTGCATGACAGGTGTGTGGAACATCGCCGTCATACGAGGCTACAACAGCCGGAAAAATCGGCAGTAGCAGACCACTGCTTAAATGAAGGACACAGTATAAAATTTGATGAAACTGTGGTAGTTGCCAACATTTCCGGTCTGGAACAGTGTCTATAAAGAGGCGATTGAAATTAGGTTGGCAGATTATTTAATCAACAGGGACAATGGGTTTCCTCTTAACAAGACGTGGAATCCTGTATTATCTCGCATCACAATTGAACGTTCTTCGGTGCGGCCCTGAGTGCGATATATCGTTGCCAGCAGTGCTCCATTAAGGGTGGCGCCGTGATGGGCGGCGCATGCGCCGTGTACTGGACGGTGGCCTATATAGGACGTCGATTTGCAGCCTGGCGTCAGTTCTCAGCGGGACTCATCTGCAGAGGCAGCATTTTCGTGAAGATGGCTAACAATTGGATCGCCGAAATATCGAGTCAAGTTGACTTTAGGATCCGGCAGCAAACCCGAAGGGACTCTCAAGTCTGTAAATAGTGTTAATCAGACCTCAGGAATTTCACGAGTCTCGCGCTGCAAGCATGCTGGAGTGTCCCAGAATCTGTATCTGTCGTAGGTGCCCTGTGACAGAGTTTCTGGCACTGATCCGTGTCATCAAGCTGCCTTCCGTGGGAATCTGTCTTTATGCACTTGCTTCCCACTGCTCGTAAGTCGCAGACTGACCCAAAACCTCCTGTTTGTCTATCCACTGTGCTGTGTCAGTACGCGACAAGGTGTAGAATCAGACAAAGTCGCTGGTCAATGTTTGTTTTTCTCAGTAGAGAATGGAGGTATAGGCGTTATAAGTAGTGTGCCAGAACTCTCCATTACATTGATTGAATTTACACTATCGAAAACAATGTAGCCAAATTAAGGCTATTATGTGCATTGTGTAAGGTTCCTCGCTTCTCTATTAAAATAAATAAGCACTCAGATATCGACAGTAACACTCTGAGGGCGAAACACGGGAGCGCGATTCTAACCATTGTGAGACGAGGTCTGTCTGCGAGAATAAAATTTCAGTAATGTTGGCCGAGAGCTCGGAGACAGAAAACGTGTCACGCTGCCCTCACGTCGGTGATGGCAGATCTACCACGCTCAAGGCCTGATTTCGTTTATGTGGCCAGGAGGGATTTAAATGGCTTCGCTACGCTTGAAGATGGAATTCAAGGTAAAATTCGCAATGATAGAGTAAAGCACAATTGTAGCGTAAGGCTCGTGATTTGCAGTCCGAATTTTCAATAATCCCGTATTTTGATTCTCGGTTAACCAAGCCTCCTTGTGCCCCAAATAATAACAATTATTCTCCACTTCTAATTCATAAATATGCTGTTATTACTACATCATAATGTAACTTTGAAACTGAAATAATTTGTTAATCTGGCACTCACCATTATTGATACTTATAAGGTCATTGTCAGGCATTGCGGCAATATTAATACTTGTCAAACTCCACTACTGGCCGTTAAAATTGTTACACCAAGAAGAAATGCAGATGACAAACAGGCATTCATTGGAAAAATCTATTATACTACTGAAGTTTGATTACATTTTCACGCAAGCAGCTCTGGCCGTAATAGCGGCCTTGATACGTCTGGGCATTGAGTCAAACAGAGCTTGGATGGCGTGTACAGGTTCAGCTACCCATGCAGTTTCAACACGATACCACATTTCATCAAGAGTAGTGACTGGCGTATTGTGACGAGCCAGTTGCTGTGCCACCATTGACCAGGCGTTTTCAATTGGTGAGAGATCTGGATAATGTACTGGCCAGGGCAGCAGTCGACATTTTCTGTATCTAGAAAGGTCTGCATCAAGCTGAAATGTAGGGTTTCGCACGGATCGAATGAAGGGTAGAGCCACGGGTCGTAACACATCAGAAATGTAACGTCCACTGTTCAAAGTGCCGTCAATGCGAAGAATAGGTGACCGAGACGTGTAACCAATGGTACCCATACCAACAAGCCGGGTGATACGCCAGTATGGCGATGACGAACACACACTTCCAATGTGCCTTCACCGCGATGTCGCCAAACACGGTAGCGACAATCATGATGCTGTAAACAGAACCGGAATTTATCCGAAAAAATGACGTTTTGCCATTCGTGTACCCAGGATCGTCGTTGAGTACACGATCGCAGGCGCTACTGTCAGTGATGCAGCGCCAAGGGTAACGAGCTGATAGTTGGTGCTGCTGCAAACGACGTCGATCTGTTCGTGCAGATGGTTGTTGTCTTACAAACGTTCCCATCTGTTGACTCAGGGATCGAGACGTGACTGCACGATCCGTCACAGACATGCAGATAAGATGACCGTCATCTCGACTGCTAGTTATACGAGGCCGTTGAGATCCAGCACGGTGTTCCGTATTACCCTCCTGAACCCACATATTCCAGTATTCTACTAACAGTCATTGGATCTCGACCAACGCGATCGCAATGTCGCGATTCGATAAGCCGCAATCACGAACGGCTAGAATCTGACCTTTATAAAAGTCGCAAATGTGATGGTACGCATTTATCCTCCTTACACAAGGCATCACAACAACGTTTCACCAGGCAACGCCGGTCAACTGCTGTTTGTGTATGAGAAATCGGTTGGAAACTTTCCTCATGTCAGCAAGTTGTAGGTGTCGCTACCGGCGCCAACGTTGTGTGAATGCTCTGAAAATCTAATCATTTGCATATCACAGCATCTTCTTCCTGTCGGTTAAATTGCGCGTCTGTAGCACGTCATCTTCGTGGTGTAGCAATTTTAATGGCCAGTAGTGTATAAGGTCATTGTCAGGCATTTCGCCGTTATTAATACTTGCCAAACTATTATTGGTCATGATGATTTCTGAAGTTCTTAAACAGACTTAATTTATGAAATCACTTATTACAAATTATTTAATAGATAAGAGGATCAAGGCAAACTCCTTTTTTATTGATTTCATCCTTAGTAACAATAAACTTTAGCCGCTGGTGCTGCATGCTGCTGTGAATTGCTGTAAACCACTTTAAAAAAGGCAGTCATCTTAAGAGGTGAGTGCAAAACTTACGGGCGGTGACACACCGCGTGTACTCTAATCCAGTAAATTCCGTTGCACAGCCAGATACTGTATCACACTTAAATTCTTATTGAAATACGCAGTCAAATAGATTAGCCAAATGTTAGTTTTAAGTTTTTCATGTTACGATCTGTTGCGGGCATAAATGATAGTGAAACTGACACTCACACAGTGTCATGCAGGTTAGATTCCGATTACTGATAGCTCAGGTTGCTTATCGAGTGTATTTACACAATCGTAGGCTTTATCTGTTGTGGGTACGTTAGAACGTCTAGTGTATGGCAGTATATCCCTTATAAAGGGTACCAGGGTGTATACAGTTACGCATCCTCTCCCAATTCCTCGGCCGTAAACAACGACGGGCTACCACCGTGTTCAGGTGCTAGGTGCCAACGCCGGTACCCGACGCATCACCGAAGCGAAGCAAAGCAGGGCGCGACCGGTATAAATTATTAAGCTTTGCGCTGTTGACTGCAAAGTCCTTGCGTTTCCGGTAAAGGGGAGTAGCGGGCAGTGGCGTGAAGTTCCTGACTTTGCTCCCAAGTCCCGGACTGAATTCCAAACCTCTCCGCAATGTCTCGTGAAGTGAGGACACGCGACACTGGTTACGGTGATAGTGCCGTCGGGCAGGGGCGTTAGCCTCGGCTGCCGTGTTACTCGAGCAGGGTTGGCTGTAGCTGGCGAGGTTAACATGCAGCTCTCAAACATCGTGTCACCGTGCTCGAGGGAGAGGTCAGACCTTTCCAGAAAAGCGGCTGAAGCAGCCCCTTGGGGTTCTTCCAGCCATCCGTGCCATACCATTTCATCTTTTTAGGTTTTGCTTTGTCGGATAAAGCACACACACACACACACACACACACACACACACACACACACACACACACACACACACATACACACACACTCACTCAGGGGAAGTGGTTCCGTTTGAAAGCACCTACAATTTTCTCATTTTGTGGCAAAAGGGGAGTGGCTACATTTGGGACACCATTCAGCAGCCTAGTTGGGGTGCCCTCTAGTGGCTGTCACTGGAACCGCTTCAAAATCTGTAAATATTAGCAAGTACTGAGGGAAGTTGGATAGCCATTTTTGTACGCTGTGCCCTAGCGTCTTTGTTCTCAAATTGTGGCTGTATTCTTCTGCATTAGGTAACTTGTATGCATGTATTAAATGGAGAATACTGTTCTGTTTACATTAATACTATATGTACTACAATAATAACCAAAATAATACATTTATTTCCGTGAATGTTGTGGTGGTTCCATTTGATACCACTGCTTCTGGAACGGCAGCATTAGTAGATGTGACGAATTTTTTTTCCAGTTTCACGTGATGTATTTTAACAGACTAAAGGATGAGGAAATTCTAGAGTGCCTTTTTGCAGATATTCCTTCAGATTCCACCTCACAGATTGACACTAGCAGCGACAATGAAAGTGATGCGCTAGCTGAAGACAGTGATCTGGATTTGCGAATGAAAATACGTGTTTTATCTCAAATTATTTCGGAGAGTGAGAGTGAGGACCATTTTAACAATGACAGTGATAATAATTTCAGGCCCCCCGGGGCTCAGCATTCACTTGCTGAGTACGGGCTTGGCGACACCGGGGTCCTGAGCTGGGGACTGGTCTGCGCCGCCAGTGTCCTGTCACCGTAACCCCCGGACATGCTTCAGCGACCACCGTACGGCGCGGCGGTGAAATGTTGTGTGCTGCGGGGAATGGTAATCTTGGCTTGACCGCCTGGATTGCGAGGAAGGCCAACCTCTATAAAAACGCCTCAATCTTTCGGTGTGCTCCGCGCCTAGAAGATGCATGGCTGTTGGGGTGGAACAGTCGCAAGCGGGCAACCTCTGGGGCACCTGCCGCACCCCAGTTGTATAAGGCTTACTCAGGCACGCGGGGCTCTGTCTGAGCGGACTTTTAGTTCCCTAGCTGCTCGTGGGACCGCAATGGACCCTTCGACCTCTACATTTCCCCCTACCAGTGGCTTGGGTGGGCCGCTGGTAGGAAAACACACCCCATCGAAAAAGCGGCTACGCGCTGCGAGTCCTCCAGCGCCTGGTGTTGCTAGAGATTTAACAGAATGTAGTAACGGAGCACATGCTGATAATCAGAATGTGTTTTTGATTATTAAAAGGAAGGAGGGTAGCTTTGAGAAGGTTTCTCCCTTTTACATCCACAAGGGTCTTGAGGGAATTGCAGGAACACTAAAATCTGTAAAGCGACTGCGCAATGGGACTCTGTTAGTTGAGACTTCTAGTTCCCGTCAAGTCGCTGCCCTTCGGAAAGCAAATGGTCTACGAGAGTACGCTGTCGAGACCGAGCTCCACTCCACTTTGAATTATAGTAAGGGTGTTGTGACGTGTAGGGACTTGGTGGATATCCCCATAGACGTGCTAAAATCTGAGTGGGCTGACGAAGGAATTGTTGACGTACAGCACATTATGAAACGAGTCAATGGGGACCTCGTCAAATATGACTCGTTTATTCTCACATTCAGTTGCCCGAGACTCCCAGAGCATGTTAAAGCGGGGTTCTTACGTTTGCCCGTACGGCCATATTTCCCCAACCCAATGCGCTGTTTTAAATGTCAGCGCTTTGGGCATACTACGTTGGGGTGCAATGGGATAGCCACTTGTGGTAAATGTGGTCAGCCTGCCCATGACGGAGCCGATTGTTCATCGCCTGTGAAGTGCGTGAATTGCTCTGGGAGTCACCCTGTCTGGAGCCGGATCTGCCCCATTTATCTCGAAGAACGGAAGGTACAGGAGATTAAAACATCTAAGCGCATCCCCTATGGTGAGGCCAAGAAGCTCTTTAAGGCCATGCAACCTCCTGTGTTTTCAACATCTTTCGCTTCCGCTCTCAAAAAACCGGTACAACTGGCCACTGTTGCTACACAAACGGAGGTTGCTAGTGTTAGCACTAAAACCTGCGCTTGCCAGTGCACTTGTGCTGCTGCGGTTGTTTGGCCATCGTACTGTCTGACATCTCCCGTGGGTCGTCATCGGAGCTTATGGACATTAATGTCGACCGGGGGCGATCTTCTCGCCCCAGGAATAAATCTCCGGCCAGTACGGTCTCTCCTCCAAAGCACAGAGGCAGGGTGAAAGTTCAGCAACCCTGATCACTGGCTCCCATATTACAGTGGAACCTGAATGGGTTCAGGACGCATGTGGCCGAATTACAACTCCTTATACGAGAGTGCCCCTTGTGCTTGTCTCCAAGAGACACATTTTCGGGCCACTGATTCTCCTTCTTTACGCGGCTATACCGTATATCGAAAAGATAATCTGACGGGGCAAAGGGCAAAGGGTGGTGTTGCGGTTTTTGTCCGTGACATGCACCCATCATCTGAGCTCCCTCTCGTCACCGACTTGCAAGCAGTTGCAGTTGACATTCTAGTGGGTCGGAGGCTCACAGTCTGTTCTGTTTATTTACCACCTCCGGATGCGATAGACTCTGAGGCTCTCACGGACCTCATTAGCCAACTCCCCCGCCCATTTCTTCTTCTGGGGGACTTCAACGCTCATAATGTCTTATGGGGCTCTCGGACTACTTGCCCCAGGGGTCGCATTCTGGAAAGCGTCATGATGTCTGAAGAACTGTGCCTCCTCAACTCTGGTGCTCCCACTCATTTCTGTACTGCTTCCGGATCGTCATCGGCTATTGACCTTTCCTTTTGCTCTCCAGCACTCGCGGATTCTGCTCTGTGGGAGGCTGCAGCTGACCTCCATTCTAGTGACCATTTCCCCCTCTGGATTCGCCTCCTGGATGAGGCTGTGGCATTACCAGTGCCGCCCCGGTGGCACCTTTGCAGAGCTGACTGGACACTTTTCAGCCAACTGGCTGTTTTGGAACACCGTACCAGCGTCCACGAATGGGTAGACCATGTTGCAGCCGTGATCTCACATGCTGCTGAATTGTCAATCCCACGGTCATCCGGTCATCCCAAGAGGCGTCCTGTCCCTTGGTGGACCACTGAGTGCCACTCAGCCATCCGCGCCCGCCGTGCAGCACTGCGCCACTTCAAGTGCCGTCCCTCAGCTGACAATCTTGCGGCCTTTCGGGTGGCAAGGGCCAGAGCGCGGCGAGTGATTAAAGAGAGCAAACGACGGTCATGGCAATCGTTCTTGAATTCCATCTCTCGCTCCACTAGTTCTACGAAAGTATGGGAAGCCATCAGGAGGATTTCCGGGAAACTCAGCCAGCTACCTGTCACGGCATTGCTGCATCAGGGATGTCTCCTCACGGCGCCGAGAGACTTTGCCCAGACACTGGCCATGCATTTTGCGGAATCTACCGCCACTATTAACTGTGATCCAGATTACTGCCGCTACCGCACTGCCATCGAAAGGGGTCACTTGGACTTCCGGTCTCTAAATTCTGAACCCTATAACTGCCCCTTCACAATGTGGGAACTGGATTCTGCGCTGTCTGTGGCTCATGAACTGCGCCTGGTCATGATCAAATCCGGCACAGCATGCTGTGGCTCCTGTTGCTGCCATCCAAGGAAGTTCTCCTGAACTGTTTCAATATGATATGGTTATCTGGCACGTACCCTGACTCGTGGAGAGAGGCGATTTTGATTCCCCTCCTCAAACCAGGGAAGGACCGAACGCATCCCAGTAGTTATCGGAGTATTGCTTGGACGAGCTGTGTTGGGAAGACGTTGGAACGCATGGTCAACCGCCGCCTGGTTTGGCTGCTCGAGACCAGGCAGCTCCTTAGCCCCTCTCAGTGTGGCTTTCGGAGATGTCGTTCCACTATAGACAACTTGACCCTGCTTGAGGCCGCCATCCAGCAGGCCTTTCTACGTAACCAGCATTGTCTAGGGGTCTTCTTTGACATTAATAAGGCGTATGACACTACTTGGCGCCGCCTTATCCTCAATCAACTCCATGAGTGGGGCTTTCGTGCCCGTCTCCCCATCTTCATTCGGTCCTTTCTTTCTCACCGCCTCTTTCGGTATCGGGTTGGTAATGTGCTATCGGATTTGTACGTGCAGGAGAATGGTGTTCCTCAGGGCAGCGTTTTAAGTCTCACCCTCTTTGCCGTCGCTATTAACAGTATCACGTCCACTATCCGAAGTCCTGCCCAATGCTCCTTGTTTGTGGACGATTTTGCTGTTTTCTGTTCTTCCTCCAGTCTTGTCAGTGCTAGTCGGCAGTTGCAGCTTACGATAAAGCGCTTAGAGGCATGGACTGCAAAGACGGGTTTTACCTTTTCTGCAGACAAATCTGTGTGTGTTCATTTTAATCGTTCTCGGCGTCTTTTTACCTCCCCTGAATTGCGTCTGAGGGACACCGTTCTTCCTTTTAGAGACACTGTGAGGTTCCTGGGCCTCACTTTTGATTCCAAGTTGTCGTGGTTGCCTCACCTTAAAGACCTCAAGGTGCGGGCCCTGAAGGCACTGAATATTTTGAAGTGTCTGAGCCATCGGTCCTGGGGAGCAGATCGGGCGCGTCTGCTGCAGTTTTATAGGGCTTTCGTCCGATCGCGTCTTGACTATGCTTGCACCGTGCATGGGTCAGCAAGGCCTTCGTATCTGAAGATCCTTGACGCAGTACACCATGAGGGTATCAGGCTGGCCACTGGTGCCTTCTGTACCAGTCCCATCCCCAGCCTGTGTGCTGAGGCAGGGGAACCGCCGCTCGCCATCCGGCGGAAACTCCTCATGGTGCGACGGGTGTGTCATTTCCTTGCCTGTCCTACCTCCCCTGCGTGCCCTACCGTTGCCCGACCGCCTATGGAACGTCTCTTTTCCAGTCGTCCCAGGGCAACAAAACCATTTGGGATTCGTGCCAAGCATTTGCTTGAGTCCCTTGGTGTGGAGCGTGTGGCCCCCCAACGACAAGGTTTTACTCGCCTGCCTCCCTGGTTGCTCCAGAGGCCCAGCATCCTTCTAGACTTGTCGGAGTACCGGAGGAACTGCACTCCGGCGTTTGTTTTTACCTCCTTATTTTACGATATTTTAAACCAGCATCCGGACCATGTACCTGTATTCACAGATGGCTCTAAACAGGGGGACTGTGTTGGTTGTGCTGTTGTTTTCCCTGATCGAGTCGTCAAGTTACGGCTTCCTGCGGCATTTACCATCCTCGATGCCGAATTGTTTGCAATCCTGCGGGCATTGGAGCAGATGAGATGTGTTACCAGTCTTAAGTTCCTCATCTTTTCTGACTCCCTGAGTGCCCTTCAGACCATGCAACACTTGTACCCAGCGGATACGGTCGTCCAGAACATCCATGATGCCCTACTCCACCTGCAACGACAGGGGAAGGAGGTTTCTTTCTGCTGGGTGCCGGGGCACGTGGGTATTAGGGGAAACGAAGTGGCGGATGTGGCTGCCAAAGATGCATGTTCCCTCCCTCACGTTGTTGAATGTGCCGTCCCCCTCCACGCTGTAACCTCCCTTTTGCGTTTTCGTGTTATGCATCAATGGGAAGAGGAGTGGTTGGCAGTTTCTGACAATAAGCTGCGTCTGGTAAAGGCCACTACGCGACCATGGCGTACGTCCTACCAGTCATACAGGCGGGATGAGGTTCTCCTCACTCGCCTCCGCATTGGACACAGTCCCTTCACGCATGGTTTTTTACTCCGGCGGGAGGACCCCCCAATCTGCAGTGCTTGTGGCGTCCAGATTACTGTCCGCCACATTTTACTTGACTGTCTTTTATTCTCTGACCAGAGGGCGGTGGTTTCTTTGCCACCGGATTTGCCCTCTATTTTTCAAGACGACGCAGCGACTGTGGTTAAGGTCTTACGGTTTTGTGTCCTGTCCAATCTGTTGCCTCGGATTTTAGGGAGAAGGTTTTAATGTGCTGCTGGGTGACTGGCTCACCCAGGTTTTAGGTAAGAGGTCCGCCAGTCACGATTACCTCCTTGTTTCCCTTCGGTATCTGTTCTCTTTTACTTGTGTTTCCTTTCCTTTTTTAGTGTGTTTCTTCTCCTCTTGTTTTGCCTCTGTATGTGCGCATTTGGAAGTGCGTCAGGCCTGTGTCTTTTAGCCGTTCTCCTTGTTCGGCGTCCGTCTTCGTCCCTTCACCGCTTGTGTTCCTGTTTCTATGCGTTTGGGCGCTGATGACCACGCTGTTTAGCGCCCGTAAACCTCAAACACACACACACCCGAAAACGTAATAGATACAAAAATAATGATTGTTTGTGATTGAGAATGCTCGCCAGATATTAAGTCTGTTGGTACCAAATGCAGTCACAGTTTTTAGGCACCGACTTGCTCAATACGCCACGCGGAATTTATGTCTTTTCTCGTCACAAAATTCACTTAAAAATTCCGAAATTTCTACACACACATCGGAATAATTATGGCGTCACTTCCCAACACTTTTGATGTATGAAACACTGCTAGATCCGGCAACTTATCGTTTCCATCTGAACTACTACTACACACGTCCGATCTGTTTCATGGCTAGGATTCGACTCTTCTCTAGAATACTCTAATTCTTCTCTACCAGCAGAGAAAGGCGCGCGAAGAATATTGCTTTACCATTGGTCAGTTTACTTAACAGCCAATAGCAAAACAACATTCTTCCGCGTCATTCCGCGCTTTTCATCCATAACCAATCGCAAAATAGTAAACCTCACGACTGCACTTTTTACCGACGTAATTATTTAATATGCTGAAGTTTTGTTTATGCATAAAGTTATTTACTATTGTTATTTATACCTGAATTAACTTTCCCTTTACCGTAAACTTACTTCACAAATCTATTCTAAAAAAATCCCCTTTGTTCATATCCATACTTCTTCGAAATGTTCCCACACTAAATCCTACTACATAACTCGTTGAACAGTTATTTTCATATTAACCTTAAATCACACTCACGCATCATTCATACTGCTAAAACACATTTATAACGTTTTACATACACAAAAAAAATAATAACACTTTATGAAAATACTAGAATAGTATATGAAATATATTCTGTTACTTTAGTACACTCTAGTGGGCACAACCGAAACTAAAATCACAATCCCCCTATCCAATATTGTCCTCTATCGGCTGATACATAACCTACGTGCGCGTCCAGTCTCGCATCACCATCTATCAATATCCAGCTCTGAGACACATCTACTACCACTTATCGCCTCCAAGGCGGGATCGTTATATGGTGCTACGCCTCAACCCCCGGGTTGATATTTGATGGGGAGGTTGAGCCGTGCACGGAACGTGTTTATCCCATTTATTGTTTTTGAAAAATATGTAAAAATCAGCTAACCGGTTGTATAGGTTTTCTATATACCTTGACCAGGTTTCGTCACCTTTAAGGGTGAATTCATCAGAAGGTAAGGCAATTACCTGTGTTTAGGATCTTCTTTCTGATGTCTTTGTACTTTGAGACCGCCTTTGATACATGGGCAGGTAAGAAACGTACAACTTTGAACATGGCTGACGTATGCAGCAACCGTATACACAAATTTGAAAAATATGTAAAAATCAGCCAACCGGTTGCATGTTCAAAGTTGTACGCTTCTTACCTGCCCATGTATCAAAGGCTGTCTCAAAGTACAAAGACATCAGAAAGAAGATCCTAAACAGAGGTAATTACCTTCTTATGAAGTCACCCTTAGAGGTTACGAAACCTGGTCAAAGTATATAGAAAACCTATGCAACCGGTTGGCTGATTTTTACATATTTTTTTCAAATTTGTGCATACGGTTGCTGCAAACGTCAACCATGTTCAAAGTCGACGCTTCTTTCCTGCCCATTTATTGTTTGTCATCTTTTACTACGGTACTGTCGTCTCGTTTTCTTATTCCATTTACTGGAGTCACTAACTTCCTGCCTTACTTGCCCATCAGTGGCAGCAGCAGCGCGTATCGATAAGCGCATTGTGGTACCATCTCTGAAGCTACCGATACTATTTCCGGGTCGTCGTGTGACGGGCAGTCGGTGAGTGGGAGACGCATCAGCAGTGCAGTCGCGACGGAGCAGCAGTCGCCGACGGACGTGCAGTCCAGTCGGTCGATGGCGTTGAGCAGCAAGCAGGCCCCCGTCGAGCGGGATCGGGCTAGAGAGGCTGGCGGCGTGCACGCGCGCTTGCAGTGTGAGGTGCTGCTCGCGAGTGCTACGAAGTTCGTCGCCCACCGATTTTGGACATGAAAGTTGAGTATTCACTTAACCTAGTATTAAGCCTCAACTGTTTACATTTCTTCGTTTGATACCGGTTGTCGATTTTGGGACATTCCCGCGAGCAGCAACGTGTGTGTATTTAAGTTGGCTAAGATTCCAGCCGTCTTCCTGTGAAATTTAACTTGCCTTAATTTGTTCCCTGTTATGGAAGTTCACCAGCTGTATCTTCTGCCTTGTGGCCGTTGACGTTCCGGTTACCTGCCCTGGTCGTTGACGTAATTTTAGGCAGTGTATTCTCCTCGTCGTGTTGCTGCTGTCCAGATTGGTGTGTAGTTCGACAGCTAGGGTGTTAAACTTCCTGGCAGATTAAAACTGTGTACCCGACCGAGACTCGAATTCGGGAACTTTGCCTTTCGCGGGCAAGTGCTCTACCATCTGAGCTACCGAAGCACGACTCACGCCCGGTCCTCACAGCTTTACTTCTGCCAGTGCCTCGTCTCCTACCGTCCCGAGTTCGAGTCTCAGTCGTGTGCACAGTTTTAATCTGCCAGGAAGTTTCATATCAGCGCACACTCCGCTGCAGAGTGAAAATCTCATTCAGCTAGGGTGTTGTTGGTCGTTGTGGGAGCCAATATCCTGTGTGTCGTGTATTGAAATGTTGTGGTTGTTTTTCTGGGTGCTTGGAGCAGAACTAATTTGGTTGATTGGTTGGTCGGCTGTCGGTCGGTTGGGTTGCCTCCAGATTAAGAAGTCGATGGATGGGCTGCCTGTCTCACTTAAATGGGCCTTAGTGTTACAATCCAAGGCCGACCATTGGAAACTTCTGAGAGCCGTTCCTTGTGTGTTATGTAGTAATTTCCCTGTTTGGATTTTAGTTATTTGGTTGATGTGTGGCCTTCAGCCGAGTATCAATATCTCTTAAATTAATGTTCTTCTCTTGCCCTTAAGGCATGAGATTGTTATATTTTCATATGGGGCCTTCAGCAGAATTATACTGGAGATGTTTTAAGATGTTCTGCCTTTTAGATTGAAACTCTTTCTAGACGTTAAGCCATTAAACATATTTTGTTGATATGTGGCCTTCATCCGAGTATTAATACATCTTAAATTAAGGGTCCTTGTCTTTCCCTTAAGGCATGAGATTGTTATTCTATATTTGTTATTAAATGCTTTAAGATACGGCCTTCTACCCTCTAAAATTGAAACACTTCTTCTAGGGCTTACGCCGTTAAATTATTTGTTGATGAGCGGCCTTCAGCCGAGTTTTTAATATCTCTCAATCTTCTTCTCTTTCCCTTAAGGTATAAGATTGTTATGCTTTTGAATGGGGCCTTCAGACCAATTTGCATGAAATGTTGTAAGATACGGCCTTCTGCCATTTGATTGAAATCGCTCTTATTGCTTAATATGCGACTTCCAGCCTAGTTCCATTATAATTAAATTGCTAAGGCCTTCAGCCCATTAGATTGAAGATTTAGAAAATATTCTTGGGTGAAACCTCCAGAAGACCCTTGTATTTTTGTTTTGCTAAGCCTTGTGTCTTCGATTGTAAATGTGGCCTTCAGTCGATCTAAAGTTAAAGGAGATCTATTAAAGTTTTGAGCGTTTTGCATCCTTGTTGTAATATTGTGTGTTGATAAATAAAGTTGAGGCGTAGAATGTCAGAAGCTTGAACGTGGTAGGGAAACTAGAAAATCTGAAAAGGGAAATGCAAAGGCTCAACCTACACTCCTGGAAATTGAAATAAGAACACCGTGAATTCATTGTCCCAGGAAGTGGAAACTTTATTTACACATTCCTGGGGTCAGATACATCACATGATCACACTGACAGAACCACAGGCAAATAGACACAGTCAACAGAGCATGCACAATGTCGGCACTAGTACAGTGTATATCCACCTTTCGCAGCAATGCAGGCTGCTATTCTCCCATGGAGACGATCGTAGAGATGCTGGATGTAGTCCTGTGGAACGGCTTGCCATGCCATTTCCACCTGGCGCCTCAGTTGGACCAGCGTTCATGCTGGACGTGCAGACCGCGTGAGACGACGCTTCATCCAGCCCCAAACATGCTCAATGGGGGATAGATCCGGAGATCTTGCTGGCCAGGGTAGTTGACTTACACCTTCTAGAGCACGTTGGGTGGCACGGGATACATGCGGACATGCATTGTCCTGTTGGAACAGCAAGTTCCCTTGCCGGTCTAGGAATGGTAGAACGATGGGTTCGATGACGGTTTGGATGTACCTTCCACTATTCAGTGTCCCCTCGACGATCACCAGAGGTGTACGGCCAGTGTAGGAGATCGCTCTCCACACCATGATGCCGGGTGTTGGCCCTGTGTGTCTCGGTCGTATGCAGTCCTGATTGTGGCGCTCACCTGCACGGCGCCAAACACGCATACGACCATCATTGGCACCAAGGCAGAAGCGACTCTCATCGCTGAAGGCGACACGTCACCATTCGTCCCTCCATTCACGCCTGTCGCGACACCACTGGAGGCGGGCTGCACGATGTTGGGGCGTGAGCGGAAGACGGCCTAACGGTGTGCGGGACCGTAGCCCAGCTTCATGGAGACGGTTGCGAATGGTCCTCGCCGATACCCCAGGAGCAACAGTGTCCCTAATTTGCTTGGAAGTGGCGGTGCGGTCCCCTACGGTATTGCGTAGGATCCTACGGTCTTGGCGTGCATCCGTGCTTCGCTGCAGTCCGGTCCCAGGTCGAAGGGCACGTGCACTTTCCGCCGACCACTGGCGACAACATCGATGTACTGTGGAGACCTCACGCCCCACGTGTTAAGCAATTCGGTGGTACGTCCACCCGGCCTCCTGCATGCCCACTATACGCCCTCGCTCAAAGTCCGTCAACTGCACATACGGTTCACGTCGACGCTGTCGCGGCATGCTACCAGTGTTAAAGGCTGCGATGGAGCTCCGTATGCCACGGCAAACTGGGTGACACTGACGGCGGTGGTGCACAAATGCTGCGCAGCTAGCGCCATTCGACGGCCAACACCGCGGTTCCTGGTGTGTCCGCTGTGCCGTGCGTATGATCATTGCTTGTACAGCCCTCTCGCAGTGTCTGGAGTAAGTATGGTGGGTCTGACACACCGGTGTCAATGTGTTCTTTTTTCCATTTCCAGGAGTGTAGATATAGTAGGGGTCAGTGAAGTGAAGTGGAAGGAAGACAAGGATTTCTGGCCAAATGAGTATCGGGTAATATCAACAGCAGCAGAAAATGGTATAACTGGTGTAGGATTCGTTATGAATAGGAAGGTAGGGCAGAGGGTCTGTTACTGTGAACAGTTCAGTGACCGGGTTGTTCTAATCAGTTTCGACAGCAGACCAACAACGAAACAATAGTTCAGGTATACATGCCGACGTCGCAAGCTGAAGATGAACAGATAGAGAAAGTGTATGAGGATATAGAAAGGGTAATGCAGTATGTAAAGGGGGACGAAAATCTAATAGTCATGGGCGACTGGAATGAAGTTGTAGGGGAAGGAGTAGAAGAAAAGGTTACAGGAGAATATGGCCTTGGGACAAGGAATAAAAAAGGAGAAAGACTAATGGAGTTCTGTAACAAGTTTCAGCTAGTAATAGCGAATACCGTGTTCAAGAATCACAAGAGGAGGAGGTATACTTGGAAAAGGCCGGGAGATACGGGAAGATTTCAATTAGATTACATCATGGTCAGACAGAGATTCCGAAATCAGATACTGTATTGTAAGGCGTACCCAGGTGCAGATATAGACTCAGATCACAATATAGTAGTGATGAAGACTAGGCTGAAGTTCAAGACATTAGTCAGGAAGAATCAATACGCTAAGAAGTGGGATACGGAAGTTCTAAGGAATGACGAGATACGTTTGAAGTTCTCTAACGCTATAGATACAGCAATAAAGAATAGCGCAGTAGGCAACACAGTTGAAGAGGAATGGACGTCTCTAAATAGGTCCATCACAGAAGTTGGGAAGGAAACATAGGTACAAAGAAGGTAGCTGTGAAGAAACCATGGGTAACAGAAGAAATACTTCAGTTGATTGATGAAAGGAGGAAGTACAAACATGTTCCGGGAAAATCAGGAATATAGAAATACAAGTCGCTGAGGAATGAAATAAATAGGAAGTGCAGGGAAGCTAAGTATAGTGTGTGCAGTGACTGATAGTGAAATATGAGTGAATAGTGTGGCATTACATTATTTAATGAGTTATTTGTAAATAAATTATTGTATACCAGGAGTAAAATCTAATGATTGTCTCTAACTAGAAGTCTGTAAATATATGTGTATACGAATTAGCTTATTGTAAATTGATCTAAGCTTGTAAATACCTTGACATGTCCTATATCCTTGTAAAAAGAGATCTACGGATGAATAAAACTACTACTACTACTACTACCAAGAGGGAATAATAAGAGTGGACGATCAAGAACGAAGTGCTCGTATTAAGAAGGGTGTAAGACAAGGCTGTAGCCTTTCGCCCCTACTCTTCAATCTGTACATCGAGGAAGCAATGATGGAAATAAAAGAATGGTTCAGGAGTGGAAATAAAATACAAGGTGAAAGGATATCAATGACACGATTCGCTGATGAAATTGCTATCCTGAGTGAAAGTGAAGAAGAATTAAGTGATCTGCTGAAAGGAATGAACAGTCTAATGAGTACACAGTAGGATTTGAGAGTAAATCGGAGAAAGACGAAGGTAATGAGAAGTAGTAGAAATGAGAACAGCGAGAAACTTAACATCAGGATTGATGGTCACGAAGTCAGTGAAGTTAAGGAATTCCGCTACCTAGGCAGTAAAATAACCAATGACGGACGGAGCAAGGAGGACATCAAAAGCAGACTCGCTATGGCAAAAAAGGCATTTCTGGCCAAGAGAAGCCTACTAATATCAAATACCGGCCTTAATTTGAGGAAGAAATTTCTGAGGATGTACGTCTGGAGTACAGCATTGTATGGTAGTGAAACATGGACTGTAGGAAAACCGGAACAGAAGAGAATCGAAGCATTTGAGATGTGGTGCTATAGACGAATGTTGAAAATTAGGTGGACTGATAAGGTAAAGAATGAGGAGGTTCTACGCAGAATCGGAGAGGAAATGAATATGTGGAAAACACTGATAAGAAAAAGAGACAGGATGATAGGACATCTGCTAAGACATGAGGGAATGACTTCCATGGTAGAGGGCAAAAAGTGTAGAGGAAGACAGAGATTGGAATACGTCAAGCAAATAATTGAGGACTTAGGTTGCTACTCTGAGATGAAGAGGTTAGCACAGGAAAGGAATTAGTGGCGGGCCGCATCAAACCAGTCAGTAGACTGATGACAAAAAAAAAATCTACTCTGTCCTGCTAGCCCAGGCATTTCACCAATCTCGCCTGTTGACTTACGGAGACCGCCGACAGTTGAAGAGCGTCGTAATGTGTAATAGGCAGACATCTATCCAGACCATCACACAGGAATTCCGAACTGCTTCAGGATCCACTGCAAGTCCTATGACATTTAGGTAGGAGATGAGAAAACTTGGATTTCGTGGTCGAGCGGCTGCTCATAAGCCACACATTACGCCGGTAAATGCCAAAGGTGGCTTCGCTTGGTGTAAGGACCCTAAACATTGGACGACTGAACAGAGGAAAAACGTTGTGGGGAGTGGCGAATCACGGTAGACGATATGCCAGCGTGTGTAGTGCCACAGAAGAATTCTTAGGCGGTGGTGTTATGGTGTGGTCGGGTTTTTCATGGAGGGGGTTCCACCCCTTGGTGCTTTCCGTGGCACTATCACAGCACAGGCCTACATTGATGTTTAAAGGTTTTCGTTGCTTCCACTGTTTAAGAGCAGTTCGGAGATGGCGATTGCATCTTTCAACACGATCGTGCACCTGTTCATAATGCACGGCCTGTAGCGGAGTGGCTACGTGACAATAACATCCCTGAATGGACTGGACTGCAGAGTCCTGACCTGAATCATGTGGAAAACGTTGGGGATGTCTTGGAAAGACTACTTCGTTCCATGCCTCACAGGCCGACATCGACACCTCTCCTCAGTGCAGCACTCTGTGAAGAACGGGCTGCCATTCCCCAATAAACCTTCCAGCACCTGATTGAACGTATGCCTGCGAAAGTGGAAGGTGTCATCAAGGCTAAGGGTAAGCCAGCACCATGTTGAATTCCAGCATTACCGATGGAGGGCGCAACAAACTTGTAAGTCCTTTTCCACCAGGTGTGCGGATACTTTTGATCACATAATACGTATATATATATAGAGCATGATAAACCATCCTCAAATTTAACGTAATCCTTTACAAACGTTGATAAAATGACAAATACATTTGGCAATAATCCTGTTCATGGAACTAGAAACAGTTACTATAAGAGATAACTAAACTTCAGTGAGGCAGAAATCACATCATGGAGAGGGATGTGTTTTTAAAAAATGTCGCATTTTGTTTGTATTTAAGTGTTCCGCTCTTAGTCTGTTAATAGTTGTTGTTGTTGCTGTCGTTGTGGTCTTCAATCCTGAGACTAGTTTAATGCAGCTCTCCATGCTAATCTATCCTGTGCAAGCTTCTTCATCTCCCAGTACCTACTGCAGCCTACATCCTTCTGAATCTGCTTAGTGTATCCACCTCTTGGTCTCCCTCTACGATTTTTACCTTCCACGCTGCTCTCCAATATTAAATTGGTGATCCCTTGATGCCTCAGAACATGTCCTAATTCCCTCAGCATCACCCGAGTTAACTCGTCTACATTCCACTATCCTCGTTTTGCTTTTGTTGATGTTCATCTTATATTCTCTTTTCAAGACACTGTCCATTCCATTCAACTGCTCTTCCAAGTACTTTCCTGTATCAGACAGAATTACAATGTCATCGGCGAACCTTAAAGCTTTTATTTCTTCTCCATAGATTTTAGTACATACTACGAACTTTTCTTTTGTTTCTTTTACTGCTTGCTTACTATACAGATTGAATAACATCGGGGAGAGGCTACAACCCTGTCTCACTCCCTTCCCAACCACTGCTTCCCTTTCATGTCCCTCGACTCTTATAACTGCCATCTGGTTTCTGTACAAATTGTAAATAGCCTTTCGCTTCCTGTATTTTACCCCTGCCACCTCCAGAATTTGAAAGAGAATATTCCAGTCAACATTGTCAAAAGCTTTCTCTAAGTCTACAAATGCTAGAAACGTAGGTTTGCCTTTTCTTAATCTAGCTTCTAAAATAAGTCGTAGGGTCAGTATTGCCTCACGTGTTCCCATATTTCTACGGAATCCAAACTGAACTTCCCGGAGGTCGGCTTCTACCAGTTTCTTCCATTCGTCTGTAAAGAATTCGTGTTAGTATTTTGCAGTCGTGACTTACTAAACTGACAGTTGGGTAATTTTTACATCTGTCAACACCGGCTTTCTTTGGGATTGGAATTATGTGTTTCTTGAAGTCTGAGGGTATTTCGCCTGTCTCATACATCTTGCTCACCAGATGGTAGAGTTTTGTCATGACTGGCTCTCCCAAGGCCGTCAGTAGTTCTAATGGAATGTTGTCTACTCCGGGGGCCTTGTTTCGACTCAGGTCTTTCAGTGCTCTGTCAAACTCTTCACGCAGTATCGTATCTCCCATTTCGTCTTCATCTACATCCTCTTCTATTTCCATAATATTGTCCTCAAGTACATCGCCCTTGTGTAGGCCCTCTATATACTACTTCCACCTTTCTGCTTTCCCTTCTTTGCTTGGAACTGGGTTTCCATATGAGCGCTTGATCCTGTAGTCAGTATCTATCTTACCCCTAGTGAGATAAGCCTCTACATCCTTACATTCGTTCTCTAGCCATCCCTGGTTATCCATTTTGCACTTCCTGTCGATCTCATTTCTGAGACGTTTGTATTCCTTTTTGTCTGCTTCATTTACTGCATTTTTATATTTTCTCCTTTCGTCAATTAAATTCAATATTTCTGCTGTCACCCAAGGTTTTCTACTAGCACTGGTCTTTTTACCTACTTGTTCCTCTGCTGCCTTCACTACTTCATCTCTCAAAGCTGCCCATTCTTCTTCCACTATATTTCTTTCCCCCATTATTTTTAATCGTTCCCTTATGCTCTACCTGAAACTCTGTACAACCTCTCGTTTAGTCAGTTTATCCAGGTCCCATTTCCTGAAATTCCCACCTTTTTGAAGTTTCCTCACTTTTAATCTACAGTTCATAACCAATAGATTGTGGTCAGAATCCACATCTGTCCCTGGAAATATCTTTAAAACATGGTTCCTAAATCTCTGTCTTACCATTATATAATTTATCTGAAACCTGTCAGTATCTTCAGGCTTCTTCCATGTATACAACCTTCTTTTATGATTCTTGAAACAAGGGTTAGCTATGATTAAGATGTGCTCTGTGCAAAATTCCACCAGGCGGCTTCCTCTTTCATTTCTTAGCACCAATCCATATTCACCTACTACGATTCCTTCTCTTCCCTTTCCTACTATCGAATTCCAGTCACCCATGGCTATCAAATTTTCGTCTCCCTTCTCTATCTGAATAATTTCTTTTATCTAATCATACATTTTTTCAATTTCTTTGTCATCTGCAGAGCTAGTTGGCATATAGACTTGTACTACTGTCGCAGGCGTGGGCTTCGTGTCTCTCTTGGCCACAACAATGCGTTCGCTGTGCTGTTGGTAGTAGCTTACCAACATTCCTATTGTTTTATTCATTATTAAACCTATTCCTGCATTACCCCTATTTGATTTTGTATTTAAAACCCTGTATTCACCTGACCAAAAAAAGTCTTGTTCCTCCTGCCACCGAGCTTCACTAATCCCCACTGTAGTGAACTTTAACCTATCCATTCCCCTTTTTAAATTTTCTAACCTACCTGCCCGATTAAGGGATCTGACATTCCACGCTCCGATCCGTAGAACGCCAGTTTTCTTTCTCCTAATAACGACGTCCTCCTGAGTAGTCCCCGCTCAGAGTTCTGAATGGGGGACTATTTTACCTCCGGAATATTTTACCCAAGAGGACGCCATCATCATTTATCCATACAGTAAAGCTGCATGCCCTCGGGAAAAATGACGGTCGTAGTTTCCCCTTGCTTTCAGCCGTTCACAGTACCAGCACAGAAAGGCCGTTTTGGTTAGTGTTACAAGGCCAGATCAGTCAATTATCCAACTGTTGCCCCAGCAACTACTGAAAAGGCTGCTGCCCCTCTTCAGAAACCATCCGTTTGTCCGGCCTCACAACAGATACCCCTCCGTTGTGGTTGCACTTACGATACGGCTATCTGTATCCCACCAACGGCAAGGTCTATGGTTCATGGCGGCCTGTTTATAGTAAGAATTCATAATCGTGTAAGCGCCGAGTTGAGAAACTAACGGGCCAATCTTATGTGCCTTTGATGTTACAGTGAGCGTCCATTAATACTGTCAATTCCGTTTTTGCTTGGCTGGGGAATCTACTACGAAAATCACAGCATGCTAGGTGTTCATCGGTGGGAAGTAGATGCCGCACCAATTTCACCAGTTAGTCTGCAGGTTCGTTGCCCGCAATACCAACATTTCTTGGGATCCCTTATAGGTGAAACAGCTGTCACAGTTCATCTGCTTGACGGAGACATCTCCGAACATCGTTTTCCAAGGGATATATGGATTTCCCTTCGGCTGCGTATTTGCAGAGCACTTGTCGGGTGAGTGCATATTAGAATTTTGTCGACTGTGTAAAGAATAGTTTGATTAATGACGCACACCTCCGCTGTTAATATCCACGCTTCTGTTGGGATCAAGGAGGGTTGTCCTCACCCTGGTTAGTCATCAAAAAATGCTTTTCTGGCAGAGCCATACAGTCTGGAACCAACCGTGAACAGTTTATATCATTCACGTCAGTTATTTTTCGATTTCGATGGCAAAGAGGCTCTCAGTTCACTCGATGTACGGATACTTATGTTATATGATAAACAGATACAGCAAAGTGAGTTTTTGAAGAGTATCGTTTGATTGACACCGCAAAACTGATGTTAACATTGTGCTGTCAGATGTTCCAGAATGTGGCCATGCTATTCAAAGGCGCTCAGTGTTTATTACTTTCCGAAAACGTGTAACTACTGGTAATCGATTGTGCTGTCAGGTGTTCCAGAATGTGGCCATGCTACTAAAAGGCGCTCATTGTTTATTACTTTGCGAAAACGTGTAACTATTGGTAATCGGTTTTTTGGTGGAATGTACTTTTGCAATGTAATATGCACATTTTTGTACCCGCCAGCTGCCTACTGAACAAAACAGCGCTTATCATTCTCTGACTTCCTCTGAATGCCAAGGTGTCTGAAGCTGGAGAAATATTAACTGAATTTAGCCGTAGGTATTATTACAAAAAAAAAAAAAAAAAAAAAAAAAAACGCGCAACGGGTATCTAACTACAGAACTTCAGACCGACCGACCAGGGATAGAACTTTATCAAACGCTTCCAAGGATCTTTCTCTGCCAGCGTACGTGATGTTAACGATGACAGCAAATGGCATGGCGTGCTTGTGTGCACATTGGAGAAGAACTTAACGAACTAAGTTGATTCTGAATGGGACATTTATTCATAAAATGGAGCGTAGTCCTTAACTTAAGTAGACACCATACACGTGTAACATCATAACAGTTTGAATCCATAAGGGTAAACAGTTTGTCGTTATACATATTAATCGCCATTATTCAGTGAAGATTACTTAGGAATGCAACATGAACGCCCATGTGCTTACACAAAAAGACTCAGACAATCACAGGATGATCTAAGGGAGATTTACCATTTTTCTAGCGAAAGTAAAATCGTCAAAAGCTGGCTTCTGACCAGTAGTGGAAACACCGAAGTTAATCAATATCACGATGCATGAAGTGACTGGATAAAGAACAAGTTCGCCACGTGTTCGAATGATGGAGAACTCGTGGGAACCCCGTAATGCTTCTAACAAATGAATTTAGATTAAAGTAGGCTCCTGACACGAAAATCTGAATTACTTCCCATCTAAAATCACCGAAGTGTACACAGAAGCAGCACGTCATACTCATCTGACCAGTGCCTGACTGACTCCTTACAATACGCGACCTACCCCACCAGTTACGTTGGAGGCCGAAAACACTTGGAGGGGCCCGAACTGACCAATGGGCAAAAGTATTCTTCAGTGCCACCATGAATAACCTCCAGTCAGACTATAGCAGAAAGAACACCTTTTCCCCTCGCTCAAAGTTTTCCATCGGTTCAGCAGGTATGATTTTAACGACATGCGCCTTGTCCATTGATGTGGAGGAACCAGTCGCGAAGCCGTACCTTAAGAAAGCCTGGGCTTATCCGACCAGCTTTGAGAGTTAAACTCGACGACCCTTCCCAGTCCTCTGCTACAAAGCTGAACCAAAAGAGTCCACCTAAATCCGCCAAAGTGCATGCACCCACATTCATAAAACCTAGCAATCACGCATGTTTAGGAAACGTGGCTAAAGGAACGTGGACTGCTGAATATCAAACGTAATAAAATGGAGATACAACACACTCAGATTGGTTGTCACCGTGAGCTTTCTTCCTGTCATGGTAAAAATGTAAAAAAACTCAGGCAGAGTGCGGAACTTGATAAAATGAAGAAATTATGCGAAAGGATGATTGACTGCCGCGTTTCACTATACGGTGTTGGTTGTAGAGGGTTTGCGTTTCTTCGACCAGTATGACTTAGTCTGTATCAGATTTAGTAATAGAGGTAATTTCCAATGTAAAGGATGATTGATCTGACGTTCAATGTATATCGAGCCGTATTTTTCTGTGCCTACTTCGTCAGGTATTGTATTGTATTGTATGGAACTGGGGACCTAGAAACGACGGAGAGGCTTCGTCCCCGCGGCAGCCTACAGCAGTCCACTCACCCTACCGCCTCCCTACATCGAACCCAGGGTTATTGTGCGGTTTGGCCCACAGCCCACAGTGGACCACCCCCCCTCGCTTGGGAACGACTCATACCAGACGAGTGTAACTCCAATCTTTGCGTGGTAGAGGAAATTGTTGTGAACGCGTACGTTAGAAAGAAGCCTGCTGCCACATCTTTGCACTGGCGTTTATCCTTACCATGGGATCCACTAGTTTGACTATCGAATTTACAACTTCAGTGGAAAGAAGCCTGCTGCCACATCTTTGGAACGGTGTCCAACTACACCATGGCAACCAGTGGTTCCAAATGGTTCACTAACAGGCCTTGAGAGGGCGACCCATGTACTGTCAAAAACGAAGTTCATTTATCCTACATGTTTAAATATTTTTAACGCTTCTTAATTGACAATAGCTGTTAAATAGGCTAAGTTTAGTGTGTGTTTATTTTCTTTTAACTAAGAAATTTTACATTGTTATTCGACCTATAACCTATTGGTTAGTAATGACACCATTCCGTCAGAAGTGGGTGGAGCCCCCATTATATATATAGTAAGACGTGCACTGGTTTCTCCAGTAGTGATTCTCCAGCAGGAAGAGGTTCTTACTCATTGGCAATTCATCGTTTTACAGCTTTATAACTTCACGTATTTTCTTTAATGTATGTAGCCCTCTAATTAAAGCTTTGTATACGACTTGTAGGTCTGAAGATGATCACAGTAGTGGTCGAAACCGATCACCGTAATACATAAATTGTGATCAAGACTGCTTTTGATAGCAAATATTTGTAAGACGTGGATCACTGTTCACTCCGATATTGTAGTCAAAAGTAACGTGGTAAATGATTTAATGAAGTGTATCGTATAGCTGAGTTGAGCACTGGTATCGACTACCACAGTAACAGAAATTTACGTACCTCCCGACCGTGAAACCCCCATCAAACACCGCCCTCCCCCCTCCCTCTGCCCGGCGCCGATAACCGATGCGTTTCAGCCGTGGCAACGTGTGCATGAAGGAAGAGGACGAGGGAAAGCGTCGAAGAGAATAAGTCTCTCCTCACCATGAAATGCTGTACTGTAGGTTTACATGCAGCATTCATCTGACGCCAGACGGTCGCTGCAGAAGAGTGTGGTGGAGGCTAGAAACCAGTCACCTCTCCGGTATGGAGCAGCATCGGTTCAGGAGGGAGATGCTTCAGTAATGTTTTGGACTGGAATTGTGTATCAAAGATATCAAAGTCAGACGAATCAGTTATGGAGGGTTATCTGAGAGCAGTGCAGTACCGAAACAAGGGGCTCCAACCTGTCTTCCAACCCTACTCTTTGGCGATGGATTTTCTTTCAGCACGACAATGCACGAGCACACAGTACCGCCGTCTTGAAGATCTCGCCTTAGGGGGCAGAAGTCGACCGTACGGCGTGATCCGCAGTACCCGATGACGAGAGTCCGGTTTCGCACTCTCGGGACCCGTGGAAACACGGAGTGCGTCGTCGCAGTCGCACTCTTTAAACACTGCACCGACGTCGGACGCCCGCTGCAGAAGAGTGGCGCGGACGGGCTTGCGCAACAAGGCTGAGACCACATCGTGAACGCCGCACCGAGGGGGAGCCAAACATGTCGCAGTGCGTGCGGTGGAGCTCTACGGTCTGAAATATTACCCACCACACGACTGCGATTTCAAACAAGTGTTTCTAGGTATTGGTTTGCTTTTCTTCCACATTGCAGTTATTCTTCTAGTTTCATAATATTTGTTCTGTTACTTCCTTGCACACCTCACCCACACACATTCTCAGTTATTCGGGTCAAGCAAAACTTTCTTTGGCCAATTTTCACGATCAGCTATTACATCATAAGCACCGGCTTAACTCTTCGAATACCAGTGGCCTGAAACGACAATTTTATTATTATTTATTTTTGTTTCTGAATAGCACCACCTATCACATGAAACCACCGATGCTGTTGCGAAACACTGAAATGCTTCTACGGGGCGCGGGATTAGCCGAGCTGTCTATGGCGCTGCAGTCATGGACTGTGCGGCTGGTCCCGGCGGAGATTCGACTCCTCCCTCGGGCATGGGTGTGTATGCTTGTCCTTAGAATAATTTAGGTTAAGTAGTGTGTAAGCTTAGGGACTGATGCCCTTAGCAGTTAAGTCCCATAAGATTTCACACACATTTGAACTTTTCTTTTATTTATTTTTTCTTCTACGGGTGTAATAGATCGTAGAAACATTTTACAACGTTCAAAGGGACAATCTGCGCGGGGATTGTGCTATGTGGTTGTAGGAGACAGCGACACTTGCTTTTTTATAGTGATCACATTGAAGAGATCACTGACAGTGAAAATAACTATATCTGAAGTTAGTGTAACGTGAAATTGAGTTTGTGCTACTGCTTTTATGAGCGATGAGCGGTTCGGAAACCACTGGAGCGGAATACACTTTCGATGAAATTTATTAAATCTGGTCCATTTTCGCTTTCATTTAGGATAATAATTTGTTTTAGGCATTATGAGTTCACGTAACTTTCGATATGTGCGACTGCGTGTGAAGGAAAATGAGCAATTGCTTTCAAATACTGTATATCTCACGAAATGATGAATGGTAGAAAACTGTCTGCCGCAGTAGTTCCAAAGTGAATTCACAACTTTAAAATTAGTGTTTACTTTTCGCCTATTTCTTTTTGTCTTCGTCGATTAGTCGGACTACAGAGATTAATTTTGTGAAAATTTTAAAACTATTATGCTTTTATATTGCTGGGACTCAAGGCGTTAATAACGCGCTGGTCCCCATCTGGAACGCAGTACAGCAGACACTCTGCTTGGCGTGGATCCGACGACTTGTTGGTTCGTGGCACCACATGTCCAGGCGCAGATCACGCGGTCCAGGTGTGTTCTGTCGGGCTCAGATCGGGAGGAGGCGCCTAAGACGTTGAAGTGAGTCCACTATCACGCTCCTCAAACCTCTGCTGCGCCATTCTGGTTCTGTGAGACTGACAGTTGCAGGGGCTGCACAAAAATACGGAAACGCCATAAACAGAAGACGTTACCATACCTAACACGGCGTAGGGAACCCGTTGGCATTCACCACAGCTCCCATTCGTTTCTGAAGTCATAAATACAGATCCTGTACGGTTTTCAGGGAAATCTTATACCAGCCTTCCTGCAAAATAGTGACTAGTCAGTTAACGACGATGGAGGTAGATAGCGATCAGACAGCGCTCTCTCCAAGGTAGACCACAGAGGCTCAATAACATTGTGATCTGGTGACTTTGGTGGCCAGGGGAAATGGACAACAGACCTCGTGCTCACATATCCAGTCCTGGAGGACGCCAGCTGTGTGAGTAGGGAGCCTGTCGCCTTGGAACACAGCATTGCCACTGGGGATCGAGCACTGTACAGTGGGATGAACCTTATCGGAGAATGTGATTACATAATTGGCAATAAAACGTCTTTGCAGAGTAACCATGAGAACCACGGGATAGCGCGATATGGCTAGATCATCACCGAACCTCCTCCATGTTTTACCCATGTGCCGTAAAGTCGGCCATAAGTTGGGAACGCTGTGAAGCAAGACTCATCCGACCAAGTGACTTTCTCTCATTGCTCCGTAGCCCAGGTCTCATGGCTTCGCCACGTTTCCCTGTTACGGGCATTCGTATCAGGCACGAGTAGTTTTGGAGTCCCAGCTCGCCCTGCACGTTCCACCTGATGGAGCTCCCTTTGTCCTGTTTCGGTGCTGGCAGGATTCACGAGCACGACATTCAGTTCTGTAGTGACTTTTGTAGCTGTCGTCCTCTTACTTTTCGTCACAGTCCCCTTGAACGACGAAAACTGGTTGCACACTTTCGTTAGCGTTGTGACTTATTGAGTGATGGTTTTCAGCTTTTCATGTTGTTGTTGTTGTTATTGTGATCTTCAGTCCGAAAACTGGTTTGGTTCGGCTCTCGATGCTACTCTATCTCCAAATAACTACTGCAACCCACTTCCTTCTGAATCTGCTTACTGTAGTTACCTCTTAAGAGTCCCTCTGCGATTTTTTCCCGTCACACATCCGTCCAATACTAAGTTGGTGATTCTTTCATGCCTCAGAATGTGACCTAACAATCGATCCTTTATATTAGTCAAGTTGTTCCACAAATTTCTTTCATCCCCAATTTTATTCAGTACCTCCTCATCAGTTACGTGCTCTACCCATCTTATCTTCAGCATCAAAAGCTTCTATTCTCTTCTGGTCTACACTTACATGTAGCCATGTATGGAAGTGAAACATGGAGGATGAACAGTTTAGAAACATGGAGGATGAAAAGATGTGGCTTGAATTCAAAGAAATAGTATCGTCAGCAATTGAGAGATTTATACCGAATAAATTAAGAAACTACTGGGCTGATCCTCCTTGGTACACAAAACGGGTCAGAACACTGCCGCAGAAATAACGAAAAAAGCTTACCAAATTTAAACGGACACAAAATCTCCAAGATTGGCGATCTTTTACAGAACCTCGAAATTTAGCGTGGACTTCAATGCGAGATGCTTATAATACTTTCCACAACGAAACTTTGCCATGAAACCTGGCAGAAAATCCAAAGATATTCTGGTCGTATGTGAAGTATGCTATCGGCAAGAAACAATCAATGCCTTCTCTGCGCGATAGCAATGGAAATGCTACCTGTATAGACGACAGTACTGCCAAAGCAGAGTTACTAAACACAGCGTTTCGAAATTCCTTTACGAAAGAAGATGAAGTAAATATTGCGGAGTTCGAATGAAGAACAGCTGCCAATATGAGTAACGTAGAAGCAGAAAAACCTTGGAGTAGTGAAACAAATTACTTAAGAAAAGGAAGTCTTCCGGACCATGACTAACCAGTAAGGTTTCTTTCAAAATATACACATACAATAGCTCCTCACTTAACAATCATATACAACCGTTCCCTTACCCAAAGATCCGTACCCAAAGACTGGAAAGTTGCACAAGTTACACCAATATTCAGGAAAGATAATAGGAGTAATCCAGTAAATTATAGGCCCATATTATTTTATTATTAACGTCTATATGCATTAGGATTTTTGAACACATATTGTGTTCGAACATTATGAAGTACCTTGAAGAGACTGTTAACACACAGTCAACACGGATTTAGAAAACATCGTTCTTTTGAAACACAACTAGCTCTTTACTCAATGAGGTGTTGAGCCCTATTGACAAGGTATTTCCAAATGAATTCGTATTTCTAGATTTCCAGAAGGTTTTTGACACTGTACCACACAAGGGGCTTCTAGTGAAATTGCGTGCTTGTGGAATATGGTCTGAGTTATGCGACTGGTTCGTGATTTCCTGTCAGACAAGACACAGTTCGTAGTAATTGACGGAAAGTGATCGAGTAAAACAGAATTAACTTCTGACGTTCCCCAGGATAGTGTCATATGCCCTTTTCTGTTCCTTATCTATATAAACCATTTAGGAGACAATCTGAACAGGCGTTTAGAATGTTTGCAGAAGATGCTGTCCTTTGTCAACTAGTAAAGTCACCAGAAGATCAAAACAAATTCCAAAACAATTTAGAAAAGATGGTGCAAAAATTGGCAATTGACCCTAGATAACTAAAAGTGTGAGGCCATCCACATGAGGGCTAAAAGGAATCCGTTAAACTTCGGTTACACAATAAATCAGTCAAATCCACAGCCCGTGCTGGCCGGTGTGGCCGAGCGGTTGTAGGCGCTACAGTCTGAAACCGCGCGACCGCTACGGTCGCAGGTTCGAATCCTGCCTCGAGCATGGATGTGTGTGATGTCCTTATGTTAGTTAGGTTTAAGTAGTTCTCAGTTCTAGGGGACTGATGACCTCAGAAGTTAAGTCCCATAGTGCTCAGAGCCATTTGAACCAAAGCCCGTTAATTCTAGTTAATGCCTAGGTATTACAATCACGAACTAGTTAAATTGAAGAAACACACAGAAAATGTTGTGGGAAGGGTAACCAAAGACTATGTTTTATTGGCAGGTTCACTTATGAAATGTAGCAGATATACTAAAGAGAGTGCATACACTATGCTTGTTCTTCCGCCTTTAGGATAGTGGTGCGTGATGTGGAATCCTTAGCAGACAGGATTGACGGAATACATAGAGAAAGTTCAAAGAAGGGCAGCACGTTTTGTATTATGGCGAAATAGGGGAGAGAGTGTCACTGAAATGATACAGGATTTGGCGTGTACATCATTAAAACAAAGACTTTTTCGTTGCGGAAGAATCTTGTTACGAAATTTCAATCACCAATTTTCTCTTCCGAATGCGAAAATATTTTGTTGACGCCGACCTGCATAGGGGAAACGATCATCATGATAAAAGAAGGTAAATCAGAGCTCGCACGGAAAGAGACTGGTGTCAATTTTTGCCGCACGCTGTACGAGCTTGGAATAATAGAGAATCATTGTGAAGGTGATTCGATGAGCACTCTACCAGGCACTTAAATGTTACTGCATAGTATCCATGTAGATGTAGATGTACATTCCAGACAAATAGCTTCACGCGGTCTAAATCTCCAACACGATACCTCTTGAAACAACAAGCGGTTAAGCCACCTTCCTTACATAAAATTTGTTCACTTGGCTCCGGCAGGACGCTGCCCTAGAGGGCCTGTATACAGAGAGAGTGGCCATAGGTGAAGTTGCCCATGATTGGTTAATTAGCAGGACGCTGCCCTAGAGAGCCTGTATACACAGAGAGTGGCCATAGGTGAAGTTGCCCATGATTGCTTAATTAGCAGGACGCTGCCCTAGAGAGTCTGTATATAGAGTGGCCATAGGTGAAGTTGCCCGTGATTGGTTAATTAGCTTTGGCGCCATTTTTCTGCCAAAAGTCTCTGGTGCTTCTTATGTTCGACTTTTGGAAACGATTAAAAGGTATTTGAATTATTGAGAGACTTGTTATGCGTTATACATGCATGTTCGATTTAGTTGTATATCGTTTTTAGTACGTACTTAGCATTTGCGATCTTAAATACCAGTTGAAATAATGAAGCGTTTTGTGATGAAGTCGGTAGGCCTTCATGTTTGAAGTAAACACGTTAGTAATTAAACAGTATTTTTTTTTTTTTGACATCTGTAATTCGTACTGCAGACGTTCGTAAACTATGCCAGGTTGTGCTGCACTTGGTTGTTCCAATAGAGGCGAAGGTGGATTTCGCATGTTAGCATTTCCACGCAATGAAGAAAGACGAAAGCAGTGGGCAGTTTTTTTTTAAATATTTGTAGTCAGGCAAAACAGGTAGGCCTATTACAATTTAGTGCATTTTTAGGCTCTTTATTCTTTAACAGTTCGTGCATACTGGTAGCATCACAAGCTTTTCTGAAGCCAATATCAGACAGTCCTTGCTGGAAACGGAAAGTTCCCGTAATTCTTGTGCCATGCTCATTCGACTTTATAGCGTCAAATGTTATTTCGTTCCGAATCAGAACACTAGGCATTATTTTGGTTTCAGTATTATTGCCTGACTGTTGACACTGGCAAGTTGTAAGCACATTTTCCGCAGTTGTCGTGGTTGCTGAAACATTATTCGTACTAAATAATTGTAGGTAGTCTTGAAGACGGTTTTTAATAGGCCTACTTACTGTGGGGTAGGAGGAATACGGTAGTTTTCTTGTTATACTTGGTCGTTATTAGAGTAGCCTATATTTAACATTACCTGATTTTTGGTAATCTTTTTCATTTGTCATCTACGAGAGGTATTCAGTATATATGTGAAAGAAAGTCGTAAGCAGTTGTTGAATTGTGACATGCAAAAAGTTTGAAGACGTGACAAGAAGTACTAATACGCCTCACACTTTTTGCATGTCACAAGTAAACAACTGCTTACGGCTTTCATTCATCCGACGTAATACAGGTACGTTAAATCTTTAGCGTTATGTACTTCCGATACAAAACAAATGCTACACACTATATTTTTTATTTACGTTTAAAAAATGGTTTAAATGGCTCTGAGCACTATGGGACTCAACTTCTGAGGTCATTGGTCTCCTAGAACTTAGAACTAGTTAAACTTAACTAACCTAAGGACAACACACACATCCATGCCCGAGGGAGGATTCGAACCTGCGACCGTAGCGGTCTCGCGGTTCCAGACTGCAGCGCCTACAACCGCCCGGCCACTTCGGCCGGCTACTTACGTTACTTTCATTGCAATATGTCTAGTAAACAAGGGAGATAAATCCAAGTAACGAATAATTTTTACAGTCACTGTATCAAATTTTCCTGTGCGGTACGCAGTAGGCTACTATGAGTATATTATAGCTGTAAAGAAAGGCATTTAACGAATGATTTCGCCATATTGTCTCTTGCTTTTGATTCGGTGACTGTGTACTCCACTACTGGCCATTCAAAAGTCCCGGCAGTTTGGCAGAAAATGGCCGCCGTATCGTCCGGTTGGCCGTTCTCTCCCTATACAGGCTCTCTACGCTGCCCTGACCACGAGTGACATCTGCAGTGGCACCGAGGACGCTGCGCTGCTGCCGTCCGTGGTCAGCTACAGCAGCGCAGTCTGCAGTCTCGGCTCCCACCTGCACCTGTCTCCATGCGTGTGTTTCTCGCGATGTCTCCCACATATCTGTCCGGAAACTGTATCTCACTACAAGATGCCATCGCCGTCGGGGGCGACATCGAGCGTGAAATACAGGTGGTTCGCAATATTGTTCACGTAGTCCGCAGCTGACACCGCGCCTTTTATCATTACCACGAGCTCTTTACGAGACCAGTTATACGTCGGCCGTAGCGTAATACTGCCGTCATCCTCCGTGGCGAAGTGCATTTTCCGAGCAACCGTTTGCCTGGATAGAGATGTACCTGTTGTGACGAGAAAAGTAAATCATAAGATCAGGCGACACGCCTGTATTGATTCACGGCCCAGTCTCAGAGCATTGGTACTTGACAAAAGCGTTGGTGTCACCGTGTAAACACGTAGAGATCGCCTACTGCCGACCCACATGTTCAGCAGTGTGCGCTGAACAGTCTGTTCCGAAACACTGGTGTCTGCACCAGCGTTATAGTCTTGACTAGCGGTGGACAGTGGCCATAATGCTTGGGTGATTAATAGCGAAATAACCAAGTGCTCGTTGCTGTTCGTGCTTTATACCGGGTGATCAGTTGTTTATTACAGACAAACTACAGGGTGAAAAGTATTTAAACCGACAAACTCTGGGAGGTTGTAGGGGACATCAAAACAAATACTTTTCCCTAATGTCATTTTTTCCTAAGAGGATTATTTAAACCGGTGGCGGCCGTACTACGGTAGTCACTTGTTAGGGGCCGTATTACTCTCTTCAGTTGTGGCAACTGCTGTTCCCTAGTGTAGTTGTGCATTGCCTCTGTTTACTAATCGAGCGATACACATGGAGTGAGTACACTGATATGGTTGGTGCGTACTACGTAGCGCACCACAACGGACGAGCTGCACAGCGGGCTTATCAACAACAATATCCTAATCGCGGTATCCTGCGTCATACGACCTTTGCTGCTGTGTATCAACGTATGCGTGAGACCGGGTCATTTAGCAGATTATCTGGACAGGGACGCCGTCGCACGTTAAGAACGCTGCAGTTTGAGGAAGCTGTCTCGCAGCATGTGGAGCGGGATCCTTCAATCAGCACTCGTGCAACTGTATGTAACAGGGGGACGAATCAAACGAATGTAAGAACAGTCCTTCGAGAGCAACTGTTGCGTCCATTTCACTTACAGCGTGTCCACAACCTGGAGGCAGTTGATTATCCATCCAGAGCACAGTGGAGCAATGATACCTGCAACAGTGTGAAATGCATGCTACATTTCCATCCCGTGTGTTGTTTACCGATGAAGCAACGTTTGGGCGTGATGGAGTCTTCAACATGTACATTTTACTTGCTTTGACTGAGGATAACCAACATGCCACTAGCGATCATCAAGTGGGCCATCGGTGGGTCAGTGTTGTTGGGGACTGTTTAATTGGGCCGTATCTGCTACCTGGGCCATTAAATAGTAGGCACTATTACAATTTTCTCGCCAGAGCATTGCCAGAATTGCTGGAAGACGACCCGCTCCCTACAAGACAACACATGTGGTTCCAAGGTGACTGGGAGCCGGCACATTTCAGTCGTCGTGTGCGTCGATTCCTGGACCGACCGTTCCCAGAAACGTGGATTGGCAGAGATGGTCCTTTGCCATGGCCTGCTCGATCCCCAGATATGTCCCCTATGGACTTTCTTCTGTGGGGAGAGATGCGCAACCTTGTTTACGCAACTCCTGTTTTGTCAGAAAAGGATCTGGTTGCTCGTATAGTACCAGCAGCAGGAACAATTCAGGATACTCAAAAAAAATGGTTCAAAGGGCTCCGAGCGCTATGGGACGCAATTGCTGTGGTCATCAGTTCCCTAGAACTTAGAACTACTTAAACCTAACTAACCTAAGGACATCACACACATCCATGCCCGAGGCACGATTCGAACCTGCGACCGTAGCAGTCGCACGGTTCCGGACTGCGCGCCTAGAACCGCGAGACCACCGCAGCCGGCCAATTCAGGATACTCCTGGGGTTTTTGCCCGTGTCAGAAAGAACATGATCCGAATGTGTTATCTTTTTTTACGTGTCAGTGGTGGCATTTTTGAAAATGTACTGTAAGTGAAATCGGTTGTGTTAATGTGTTGTCTCTTGGTCATAAAAAAATGAAAAAGTGTTTGTTGCTTTAATTAATTTGCCGCCAGAGAAATCTACCTCTACCGGTTTAAATACTCATCATAGGAAAAAAGGACATTAGGGAAAATATTTGTTTCGATGTCCCCTACAACCTCCCAGAGTTTGCAGCTTTAAATTTTTTCACGCTGTAGAAGAGCTTGGAACACATTGCGCATGTCACTGACTAGAGGAAGCTTCAGAGTTTCGACGCAGCTGCGCTTTTGTTTGTTTGTAGCAAAGTGGCGACTACACCACAAGAGAATCATTTTGTGTGTTCGAATTTGCGCCAGGTCAGTACAGTGTTGAAGTACAATGTGCAGTCCGCCGTCCATTCTGCAAGAAGCCGTCTCTGGACAAGCAGATCCATGACTGGCGTTAAATTCTTAGGCGTCGGTTGCGTAAGCAAAGGGAAAAGCATTGGTCGGACACGCATGTCTGGTGCAAATGTCGAGCGTATCCGAGAACCTCTCTCACGGTACCCTAGGTAGTCTACAAGACGGACAGGCCTCAGCAGTGTTCTGAAACGACGCTTGCATATGAAGCCTTAGGAGTTGCAGTTACTGCAATAATTCCATTCCGACGACCATAACGCAAGGTGCGTTTCGGTTGTCCGGGATATGTCAGACGACTCTTCTCTCCGAACGACACATCTTTTTGCACGAATCGACGTTTGCTCTATCGGGTAAAGTAAACCGCTGTAATATTATAATTTGGGGGTCGCAAAGACCTCATACCTAGCAATTTTTTCTGGGGGGGGGGGGGGGCTGTACGTAAAGACAGAGTCTTTGTCCCACCTATGCCAGCTACCAAGAGCTCTCATACGATGGTTTGTGCGGCTTCTACATCTACATACATACTCCGCAATCCACCATACGGTGCGTGCGGAGGGTATCTCGTACTACAACTAGCAGCTTCTCTTCCTATTCCACTGCCAAACAGAACGAGGGAAAAATGACTGCCTATATGCCTCTGTACGAGCCCTAGTCTCTCTTATCTTATCTTTGTGGTCTTTCCGCGAAATATAAGTTGGCGACAGTAAAATTGTAGTGCAGTCAGCCTCAAATGCTGGTTCTCTAAATTTACTCAGTAGCGATTCACGAAAAGAACGCCCCCTTTCCTCTAGAGACTCCCACCCAAGTACCTGAAGCATTTCAGTAACACTCGCGTGATGATCAAACCTACCAGTAACAAATCTAGCAGCCCGCCTCTGAATTGCTTCTATGGTCTCCCTCAAACCGACTTGATAGGGATCCCAAACGCTCGAGCAGTACTCAAGAATAGGTCGTATTAGTGTTTTATAAGCGGTCTCCTTTAACAGATGAACCACATCTTCCCAAAATTCTACCAATGAACCGAAGACGACTGCCTTCCCCACATCTGCCATTACATGCTTGTCCCACTTCATATCGCTCTGTAATGTTACGCCCAAGTATTTAATCGACGTGACTGTGTCAAGCGCTACACTACTAATGGAGTATTCAAACATTACGGGATTCTTTTTCCTATTCATCTGCATTAATTTACATTTATCTACATTTAGAGTTAGCTGCCATTCTTTACACCAATCACAAATCCTGTCCAAGTCATCTTGTGTCCACCCTATCCAAAAGATCATTTATGCAGATAGAAAACAACAGCGGACCTACCACACTTCCCTGGGGCACTCCAGATGATACCCTCACCTCCGATGAACACTCACCATCGAGGACAACGTACTGGGTTCTGTTACTTAACAAGTCGTCGAGCCACTCACTAATTTCGGAACAAATCCCATATGCTCGTACCTTAGTTAGGAGTCTGCAGTGGGGCATCCGTCTGATACCCATCATCCATGGTTCGCAAGGTTGGGAGGGGGTGGGTTAATGGGGGTGGGGAGGTGGTGAGGCATTGGGTGCTGCAGAATTTTTGATCGTTTGGAAGCCGAACGGCGTCTTGTAAGTAGCCATAAAAAGAAGTTCCAGTTCTTATTCTGTTAAGAACGCGCGTAATACCGACTTCTAAATAATTTTCTCGAAAGAAAAACACCTTACACTTTTTTTCATTTACTTTGGAGCTAGCCCACCACACCTTGCCCGCTGGTATGAGGGCCCTAAGCAGCTGCTCTTCAGGTATTGAGAAATCCAGTTACTGAAGCTGTCGATGTAGAAAACAGGGACCTCTTGATTCATGTGTGCAACGAAAAGGACTAACACTTTCGATTTTTCTCAAGCAACCCATGGTGCTCATGTTAAGTATATAGTATACTGGGTGATCAAAAAGTCAGTGTAAATTTAAAAACTTAATAAAGCACGGAATGACGTAGATAGAGAGGTAAAAATTGACACACATGCGTGGAATGACATGGGGTTTTATTAGAACAAAGAAAAAGTTCACAAAATATCCGACAGATGGCGCTGGACAGCAAAACGTCGGTGACTGCGCATGACAATCGTGTATAAAAGGACCTGTAATGAGAGAGAGAATCAGATACGACAGCAGTGGCAGCATGTTGACGTTACCTGAAAAGGCGCTTTTACTGAAGATGGATTATCAGAATGGGGAATGTGCTAGTTCAGCGTTACGATCCTATCGCCACAGGAAGGGGATTCGAACAGGTAATGGTCAGCTGAAAAATGCAGCTGTGGCGAGAAGCCACGGGTTGTTTAGACGATAGCCCCGTAGTGGCCGACCGAGCACAAGGCGTAATGCTGCTGAGACAGTTCAGGAACAAATGGAGACTGTGCAGGTTCGTCTATGCACGGGGAAGCACGTCGCACCGGCATTCCACACACTACTGTTTGGTTGGCACTGAGGCGTACCCTCCGCTGCTACCCGTACAAAATCCATCGGAGTCATGAACTGTTACCTGTCGATTTAGTGAAGCGGAGGGCATTTGCGGTGTGGGCGCTTCAAAAGATGGCGGAAGATGACGATTGGTTAACGTGTTGTAGACCGACGAAGCTCATTTCACGTCCGAGGGTCTGTCAACGCCCACATCTGCAGAATGTGGGCTACCGGAAATCCTAGAACTGTCGTGGAAACTCCTTTGAAGGCCACGGTATGGGTTGGGTTTACCACATCTACCGTTATGTGGCCTTTTTTCTGATTCTGGTTTTGTAACTGCTACCGTGATGGGTGAGAGGTACGCACATATGTTACAGAATCGCATCATCCCAAGTCTGGCTGATAAACACCTGCTGCAACGTAAGATGTTTATGCAAGATGGCGCTCCACCCCATATTGCTAGACGCGTGAAAGATCTCTTGCGCGCGTCGTTTGGTGATGATCGTGTGCTCAGCCGCCACTTTCGTTATGCTTGGCCTCCCAGGTCCCCAGACCTCAGTCCGTGCGATTATTGGCTTTGGGGTTACCTGAAGTTGCACGTGCATCGTGATCGACCGACATCTCTAGCGATGCTGAAAGACTACACCCAACGCCAATGCCTCCCCATCACTCCGGTCATGCTTTACAGTGCTGTTCACGACATTATTCCTTGACTTCAGCTGTTGTTGAGGAATGATGGTGGACATATTGAGCATTTCCTGTAAAGAACATCATTTTTATTTTGTCTTACTTTGTTATGCTAAGAATTGCTATTGTGGTCAGGTAAAGCGCCATCTGTCGGACATTTTTTGAACTTTTGTATTTTTTGGTTCTAATAAAACACCAGGTCATTCCAAGCACGTGTGTCATTTTGTACCTCTCTATCTACACTATTCCGTGATTTATTCAGTTTTGAAATTTATTCTGACTTTTTCATCAGCCGATATATCCAGTTACATGTGGACTGTGTTCATAGTTTGTAATGAGGAATGGAAATCTGTTGTTTGTGTTTGAATCATCCTGCGTTTTCGTATCTACGCCTAGCCATTATTCAGTACCTGAATATTGTGTTGCAAAGAATTGCGGAAGATAAGAGGATGGAACGCGATGCAGGCACACTACCGGTGGAGCGAGGGGGGGGGGGGGGGGCACTGAGGCTAGCGTCATCTGCAGGGCGGATCATCTCGATGTGAGGCGGCCGTATTTCTTGAAACACTTCGGAATTATTTGGAAAGTGACCCAGGACCCTGACGCCGAGACCGGTTCCACATAATGAACGCTGCCACATCCCTTGTCAGCTAAACTCTTATGATTAAATACTTTCGATTAAAATTTCTATCAGCATTCGAGTTCAAAGCAAGCACCAAAGGATCGGATGCGACTCTAGTAGATCGTTCATCGTGTCAGGACTTGTCCTTTAAACGTGTCTGACACCGATACACAGAAATACACACCAACACTTGCTAAACATACACAAACACATACATGAACACAATATGGGATATAGTGAAAGAGGAGGCTGGTAGAATCAGAAAGAAACCGGAGCAAATAGCACTAAGGGTAGATGACACATTAGTAACCGATGGGAATAGTGTGGCAAATCTATTTAACAAGTACTTTATATCCGCTACTGATAGAATGGGACTGTCAGGATCAGTAAATAATGCCCTTGAATATCTGAAACGAGCTTTTACAAATATCTTCGGGTACATGAATATATCACTCACTTCACCAAAAGAAATAACGTCCACAATAAAATCTTTAAAAACAAAGCATTCTAGTAGTTACGATGGAATATCAACAAAGTTAATTAAGACATGTTCTAGTGAGTTTAGTACAATTCTAAGCTACTTGTGTAACCAGTCAATTATAACTGGGACATATCCTCATGGGCTAAAATATGCAGATGTTAAGCCTCTATTTAAGGAAGGGGATAAAGAGATACCATCAAAGTACAGACCAATTTCACTTTTGCCAGCATTCTCAAAAATTTTAGAAAAAGTAATGTACAGGCAGCTGCTCAACCATCTGACCAGAAATAACATATTATCAAAAATACAATTTGGATTTCTGAAGGGTTATGATATCTAGAAGGCTATTTACGCCTACAGTGAAAATGTACTTAATTTCTTAAATAACAAGTTACAAGCAGCAGGTATTTTCTGTGATTTGTCAAAGGCAATCGTACGCGTGAACCACAACATCCTTTTAAATAACTTAGAATTCTATGGTGTCACGGGCAGTGCTGCAAAATGGTTCAAGTCATACCTCACTAACAGGAAACAAAGCGTGTCAGTGCAAGGGACTAGTGAATTAAGTCATCAGTCATCATCAGAATGGGAAGAAATTACATGTGGTGTCCCACAAGGATCCATCTTAGGGTCATTGCTTTTTCTTGTGTACATTAATGATCTCTCATCAGTTACACTGACAGAAGCAGAGTTCGTTTTGTTTGCAGATGACACAAATATTGCAATAAATAGTATGTCGAGTGTAGTTCTAGAAAGATCTGCTAATGATATTTTCATGGATATTAATAAGTGGTTTAAAGCCAACTCACTGACATTAAACTTCGAAAAAACTCACTATATGCAATTCAGAACCTGTAAGAGGTTTCCACCCAGCATATGCATAAAGTATGAAGAAGAGCAGCTAGAAGAGGTTGACAGTCTTAAATTCCTGGGATTACAACTGGATAATAAATTGTTGGGAAGAGCACACCACAGAACTGCAGAAACGCCTTAACAAATCTGGATTTGCAATTCGAGTGTTAGCAGACATAGGTGACATAAAAATGAAAAAGCTTGCATACTTCGGCTACTTTAATTCCATAATGTCATATGGTATAATATTTAGGGGTAACTCTTGAAGTCAAACAAAAGTTTTCAGAGTCCAAAAGCGTATTATTTGTGGCGTAAATTCACGGACTTCCTGTAGAAACCTCTTCAAAGAACTGGGTATACTAACTACTGCCTCTCAGTATATTTACTCCTTAATGAATATTGTCCTAAATAATATATCTCTTTTTCCAACAAACAGCTCAGTTCATAAATACAATACCAGGAACAAAAATGATCTGCACAAGGACTTAAAAGCACTTAATTTAGTTCAAAAAGGGGTCCTCTACTCAGGAACACTCATCTTCAATAATTTGCCAGCAAACATAAAAAAAATTAGTTACAAATAAATATCAGTTTAAAAGGAGCCTGAAAGACTTACTAGTGGCCAACTCCCACTCCATTGACTAATTTTTTAATAGAAACAAATGATGTATTGTATATATTCATACTATTAGTATTGTTATTTCAGCTTAAAAAAGAAGGAAAAAAATTGACATGTTCTTCATCCACGAGGATCTCCTCAGCACACGGATCTATGGAACGAAAAACTAATCTAATCTAAAGCACGCACACGCATTTAGCGAGGGCAAGGCATCTTCGGAACTCTTCGTTGAAAACGCACTTTTTATTTTTTTCTAAATAATGTTGTGCGAAATGGTCTACTTTACTAACTAACAGTTTTGTTTTTTATCAAGGTGTTCGCTTTATATCCCAGGTGGATTTCTCTGATGTGGACGGCAATGTCAACAAACAGAGTCGTCGTAGTAATGGTTTCTATTAAGCTGACCGCAAAGCAAAGTATGATACAGTTCCGGGGTGCAGTTAAATGTCAACAGGCGTATGTAGAGCTCGCTGCAACAGCTCCTAGTGAACGAAGACGAAACTGAATTCCGTGATATTACCGAATAATTCCATTTGAAGAACTGAACTGCTGAACGTATCGCGTAGGATGAGATTTATGAGGCCTTTGCACAAGCGCCGAATAACATTTACAAGACGGAGTGGACGTCAGTATAGCATTGTACATATACACATCATCGGCAGGTACGGCTTCAGTTTGACCGCTACTCACCGGCACTCAGTACCGACAGTAACAGAACTGTCCGAATAGGGTACCGTAACCTGCAGATCTATGGCGGTGTGCAACAGCTCCCAAATTACCACTACTATAGTTCTTTAAAAATTTCTATAAATTTACTGTGTCGGTCAGCTAATAGAAAATAATCTCATACGATACACTTATTAATGGGTGAGAAGATAATATTAAAGGAAGACATTTCTTTAAGAGATTATCCAGAATTAGGTTACATTGAAACAAATCTCTAGTGCAATAGCACTAAGTTCTGTGACTTGTTAGGAATTAAATGTTATTTGTGTGGTAATGAAATAAGAAGCAAAATGAGTTTGCTGCAGTGGTTAAATCAAAAATAAATGTGCTGAATCCGCTGAAGGTGAGTATAATATTGCAAAAATTTCGAATGAAGATAGTGATAGTGCTGAAAGTCCATTGAAGAGACCCGCCGCAGTGGAAACTGCACTACGTACCTCTGGAAGCTCTGCAATAAATTCTGAACGGACTCACTGAATGACACCACTACTTTGCCTCCTTGGGGGACCTCAGGTCAATGGACTTACTTCAGCGCTGAAAGGCAACGTAGCATGTAAGATATGTTCAGAAGCAAATTTTATTCCCGCGCAAGCAGATTGCTATGAAAGTGGTAAAAAACCTCAACAACAGAGTTTGAGGAGGTTTCATCAGAAAAGTCCGTGGAATAAATTACTTTCAGATATTTGTAGTATAACTCTATGCCCAATATAGTCAATATCCAAACGAATGGGCACTAAAAGGTTGGGCATAAGCTTTCCGACAACTAGTGTTACATATAAGTAAAATGTTCGCAATTTGGTGGGTTTCATCAGCTAAAAGAACTCTGCAAACTGTATGGGGAACGTCTGACGGTTCATATCTCCATTTAGAGATGGCTTAGACAGGCGTTACAGGAAATCAGAAGGAAAGAGCCAATTATTCTGATTTACAGAAATATTCAGGAAGTGTGAAATTCGTAGAAAATTTAGGAATAGTTCTGGATGGTTTGATAGATTCAGCTGATCTTCAAAAGAGGAAAATGACGCTGCCAAAAGCAGCTAAAGTGATAAAAATAATTGTTAGAGTATTTCAGTCATTGCAGCAAAATCCCGGTCATTACGTTAAACTAGCTAACGGTGGGGCTAAAGTAAGTACATTCAAATCTATACCTCTGCAAAATCCAATAAAATGCAGATCATTTATGCAGGCACTATTACAGGTGTCTCCCTACCAATTTAGAATCAAGATTATTAAATACTGAGTTCCTTTATAGTGGAATGAATCAATATGTGTAAAATAGTAGTAGCTACAATGATCTCATCCGTCATCTAACAGTGTTAAGTTCCTCTGAATGGCCCGAGAAACTAGATATAATGTATGGAAAACAAATTACAGTTCATCTCTGCAAACAGTTTCCAAAGAAGACCAGGAAAACAGGAATATTGAAAGGAAGCCACGTAACCTGCTGAAACTGCTTCGTGCTTCAGACATTATTGCTATATCGACAGCTCAGTGCGAACGCTCATTTAGCTACATGAATGAGGTTTAAACCCCTCTTTAAGAAAAGCTCTTTTGATAGATGATGTGTCTGATTTTACGTTCATCCTCCTCTTTCTGAATTCGACCCACTGTCATACGTGAAATCCTGGTTCGCATTGGTAGGCGATCAACATAGGAAGTATTTTGTCGTAAAAGAAAAATGGCTGGAGATGAATATCTCTTCGAGCCTGTCTGGGAAATTTTGAAGGATTAAATTAGTGCCGGAAGTTATAATTTTCCAATTAAAGTCCTGTCGGCGGTGTGTAAATCATTAGACTTGCAATTATGTGTGACAGGTCAGCACGACCACTAGGGTGATTACTGTTGTTTGTGTAGCGTTGTTGCCACGACCAGCAGGGTGGATATGGGTAAGAAGTGTGAACAGCGTCATACGTTGACAGCTGTGTACAGCACAGGCACGTCGTGCACTTCTGCGAGGCAGCGTTACCAGCACCTGGCAAACTTTAAACGAAGCCTTACAGTGGGTCTCCATGTGGTCGTTTGGTCCAATCCTGTAATATGCAGGTTGGCCTAAACTAAACTAAACTCCATCCGAACAGGTCATGAAGGCCCAACGGTACCGACCGGCCACCGTGTCATCCTTAGCGCGCAGGCGTCACTGGATACGGATATGGACGGGCATGTGATCATACCGGTCGTATGTCAGTTTACGAGACCAGAGCCGCTACTTCTCAATCAGGTAGCACCTCAGTTTGCCGCCCAGGGGCTGGGTGCAACCCGCTTGCCAACAGCGGTCGGCAAACCGAATGGTCACCCATCCAAGTGCTACACCAGCGCGACAGCGCTTAACTTCGGTGATCTGACGGGAACCGGTGTTACCACTCGCATGTAGGTTTGTTGGGCATTCACATTTGACAGTGATCTGATGCTGGACTGAATGGGAACGTGAGGGCAAGCATACACTTTGTCAAGTTTCAGGTCGACAACATGTGACTACCACAAGGGGGATCACCTTATCGTGCACCGAGCACATCTGAGCCCCTTCATGTCTGCGTGTGCTATCCTCCACCTGAGAACAAGTAATACACTCTCAGCCACATTCTGTGTCAGCCCGCACTATCAGTCAGTGATCGGAAGAGGTCCCGTTCTTCCAACGTTTTGGAATGGCACAGTGGCGTCCTGGTGTGGGGAGCCGTGGGTACGACTTACGTCACAGCAGGTAGTCACTGAGAGAGCACTGTCGACTCGGACGTCGTGTGTTTTCTTGCACTACCTCTCTTTTGATGGTATGACTGGCTCTGAGCACTTTGGGACTTAACTTCTGAGGTCATCAGTCCCCTAGAACTCAGAACTACTTAAATCTAACTAACCTAAGGACATCACACACATCCATGCCAGAGCACGATTCGAACCTGCGACCGTAGCGATCGCGCGGTTCCAGACTGTAGCGCCTAGAACCGTTCCGCCATTCCGGTCGGCTTTCGACGGTATCGTGTTGGCACTTTTCGGCAGGACAACACTCATCCACACTTGACAAGTGTTTCTGTGAATTGTCTGCACTATGCTGAGATACTCTGTGTCGTGAGACGACACCCCTCTCGACCATATGAGGCAAGCGTCCACACCAGAGCAGCTATAACGTCACACTGTTAAGTGGGCTCATTACCAAGTTCTTTGTAAATTTGACTCGATTTTGTAATCACTCAGATAACTTCACGCATCCTCTCACACAGTGAAATTTCATTTCGTTTCCTCCTCCCCCTTTCTGGTGTATCTCCTTATTGCGATGCAGTGTTCTTATTTAGATTAAGGACTGTCAGAATTCCGTTTCATTACGTCAAGATTTTTTGGACATGCTAGGACATGAGGTATACCTGCCGCTGAATAGTACGATACTTCAGAAAAATTTAAGGACGCTTGTTTACGAGAATGTTGCAGGAGACAGAAGCATATGGCACTGAAAAATAGTTTATGGACTGGAGAAAAGTTTAATCCTAGAAAATAAAGTATAAAGAGGTTTGTTCTGGAATGGGCTACAATTTGATTTAACAAATAAATTGGAGGCGAAACATGTTTTGGACGGAAAGCTGCCAACGAACTGGGGAAATAAAGTTATTGCCGCTCCCAGAAATGCCATTAGTAAGCTTATTAATTACGTGTAAAGATGGGGAAACTTAATGCGGGAAGAGGCAGCAAGGAAACAGGAATTTTAGGCCCCAGTGCAATGCAGAAAACAGGCAAATGATAATTTAAACGGAACGGATGTCTTCGGAACAACTGTGTTAGGCGGACGAGAAGCTGAAGCAGTGCTTCACTTATCAGACAAAATAATACATTTTTACAGAAATGCCTGAAATGACTCGGGCAATAGGTAACAGGAGATACGAGTATATGAAGACGGGAGATATGCGTTCACCAATGCTTCACGCTAACCTTTCACATACCATACAGCAGGTGTGGGTACAAGGTGGGATCCGAGCAGAATCACAGAATACAGGAAACTACATCCCGTTTCTGAAACTGCTGGTGTTTGCAGAATAGGGGACAGAAATTTGAATCTACTAGCTACATGTTCCAAAACTAATAATAACAAACGAACGGAATCTGGAAATAAGTGAATTAAAATAGTAAAATTAGGATATGTGTGTTTAACGGTGGCTTAGAGGAATTTGTTAAAAGAAATTGGCGAAGTACACACTGCAGTACAGGTAACTGGTTAAATAATTGTTTGGATAGTAATAAAGAATCAGATAAACTGGAAAGTGTGCACTGTAAAACTATTGAGGAATTTTGTCAGGAAGAAGGGGAAAGTACAGATAATGAAGGATTGCAGGATCTAGAGGAGAAGAAACTGGAAGAGATGAGGCAGGTAATTAAGGAGAATTTATTTGTAGCCAGATGGAGAAGAACTACGCTGAAGGCGAATATGTGAAGGTTCAGAGGGACATGTCGGATTTAGTGATATATGTTGATTTTTCATTAGTTGACAGATTGATTAACGTGAAGAGGAAGAACAGCGAAAGCAGTCCTACAAATATATGTGTAATCTCTAGATACGGCGAAGGTTTTGAGAGAAGAGAAATTGTGTTCGATCTACTGAAAGAATCTGAAGTTAATAATAGTGGGAAAAAGACTGGACAACTGGTGATTAATTTGTTAGTAGAGTGTGAAATGCAGTGTTCAGCTAGCAGTACCAACGATCTTTGTGCTGTTAGAAGTGGTTAGATAATTTATCTGAGAGGGAAGCATTGGTAACAATACTTACTGCTTGTATTCAAATAATTTTTGCTACAGGAAAATTACATGAATCTGCTAAATATGAAGAATGTCAGCAATAAAAATTAATACTATCTAGTTGTATCACAATTTTCTAATAATTCTGAATTTGAGCGTTTACAAGTTCATGGGTGTAGATTTCTTTCGATAAAAATACATGAAAACTGGATTTTAATGATGCTCCTGTGGTTTTGGAACTAAATATGAGGAAATCAACTGTATCTTTTCAGGGAAAAAGAAATTGCTGATAGCCCCATAAGATACTGAAGAAAGAAGGAAGAGGTTGAGGTTCGCAAGGAATATGGTGAAGAAATGGATCCACAGGTATTACTGGTAGTCCAGGATACAAGAGCGGAGCCGATGACGTGAAGAGAATTCATGGATATGATAGGTCCAGAGACGGTAGGGAAGGAGGAGGGGGGGGGGGGGCTAAAAAACCTCAGAGGGCACTACACTCTTTGCAGTGCTAGGTGACTGACAATCACCAGGTCTTAAACCATTAGCAATACTACTTTACTAGCTTGTGTTGTCAACCTTCCTCATCTGTCATTCTGAACTGTATCTATCGTCTTTAACATTCTTCGCTATCGGAGATAGGTCGACGGGAAGTTTGAAGGATGTGTAAACAGTGGAAGTAAATATTAATGGATTTTTATGGAAAATAAGTTATTGAACACTAAACAATAAATATGGAATGACATTAATTGATGAGGAGAGGTGTACTGTTTTGAGGTGGAAAAGTAGTGGGTCTTGAGGTAGTGAGTAAGTATTAACGAATGTGTGTGGGATGAGAAGCGACAAGTAAATACAATCTATAGGTCGACGAAATGCGAGAATTATACCGTGAACTGATGGGAGATGTTATGAGAACCCATGATGACGAGAATTCGATGGAACAACCAAATTTTTGAAGTAAAAGACATAATGGTGCAGTAAGAAAGTGTTTTGAATTCGTAATGATGAAAGTAGGATGATATTCGTAAAAAAGACGGTGACTTCAGGAATATCGATAGTAACCTCGAATGGACACAGAAGTAATCTGAATGTTTGATATAGTAAGAATGAAAGAGAATGATGTGGAAAATTCTGTAAATAGTTTCTTAATTTTTGAATGTATAATGTATTTTGCGCTTTGGTTTAACGTTTAAAAAATTGTGAAGAATTTTGAGAGGCACTGTACTTTGCTTATCGTTAATTAAGATGAATGGTTGAAATTCGATGCATCATATCTGAGGGTGGCACCTTCCACTTTAGTACGCCATGCACGAGTGCTATCGGTAGTCTAGAGGACTCATTGCCCAGCTTTAGTGACGGTCAGATGTGTAAGAACTGCAGTCTGAAAAAGTGTTTTAATTTCGAGTAACCGCGAGACTAAAAAGATCGTGGACTGTCGGTCAAGAACTACAGAAAGAATGTAAACGACGAGTGTGAAAATTCCGGGGAACTGAGTCAGCATTCGATCCACAGACAGGAGCGTGTGAAATTTTTGGTAAGAGGTCACTACTGGAAATGTAAGCTGACTACAAAGAGTGACTGTATTGTGCGAGTGAATACCGACTTATAAACTGTGTTAAAGCATTGACCTGATTGCTAAATGTATAATGAACGGTAACAACACACCAGAGCTTTCACTCTACATCATTTGCTGGCTGGCCAAACCCGAACCTCAAATATGTTATATATCCTGTTGTTTAGTGCGACTTGTTTCTGCAAAGCCTTCTGTAGCTGAGGAACTCTACCCGTTGACTTAGGTAAGATGTGTGCTGCAGAAGAAATCAGCGAAAAGTGGGTGGAACATTTTTATAGGCAACAGGCAGCGTCGACGCAGTGGGTCTTTCAGTGCTTAGTTAAATTCTTTCCGCAGTGACCTATCTCCCATCTCGTCTTCGTCTACTCACCTCTCCTTTCTCTATTACCTATTGTCTGAGTCATTCTGTGAATTTATCTACATTATCTTTTCGCCTGTAAAATTCAGTATTGGTTTGTTACTCAAAGATGTCGGTTGGTTCTTATCTTTTTGCCTATTTCATCCGCTGCTGTCTATCAAAACCTTGTGGTGTCTCAAAGTCTCTCCATTTATACAACCTTGTTTCATAATTCTTACAAACCTTGCAATGATTAAATTTTTCTCTGAGCGAAATTCTATCAGTTGGCTTCCCTGTGGTTCCTGTTCTCTAGTTTATGGTTCCTGTCCTCTATGTTCTCTTACGATTTTTCCCTTCTCTTATTTTCTGATGTTGACATCTAGTCCTCCATCACGGTTCAATTTTCGTGTCCCTTAACGATTAAATAATTTATCTCCTCATACTTTCTTTCAATGTGTTCATCATCAAAGTAGTTGATAGGCACTTTTACTTGTTCTATGGTAATGGGCCTTGGCTCTGTGATTATCTGGGCTACAATGTTGGTAATAGTTTATTTGCATTCTTGTTTTATTATATATTACTACACCTATCCTGTGTTTCTCTATCTGATTTTGTGATGGCAGGATGAATAGGTTTTCTGGTCCGGTGAGTACAGTATTACCATCCCAAAATCCTATTACATCTAACTGCAACTTATCCAATACTTGTTTAAAGTCCTCTAACTTACGTACCAGATTTCGTGATCTCACATTCCAAGCCCCGACCCGAAGAGCGTCAGGTCTGGTTTTCTGATGTTAGCAGCCTCTTGAGTAGTCCTCGCCCTCAGCTCCAAATTGGAGGTAAGCATTAATTATAATGTTATACAGAAGAGCTTCACGTCCTCGTTAAATATAACAGCCGTAGTTTCTCTCACCTGCAGCTGTTAGCAGTAGCAACATAACAAAGCCGTGTTTGCTAATATTACCAGACCAGATCAGTTAACCATCCAGTCTGTTGTCCCTGCAATTACTGCAATGACTGATTTCCATTTCCGAAACAGTCTACATCTACATTTACATCCGTACTCTGCAAAGCAGTGAGAACTGAATGGCAGATGGTACGTCCTACTGTACCAGTTATCAGGGTTTCTTCTTGTTTCTTTCAAGTACAGAGCTCAGGAGAACTGGCTGTTTAAACGCCTCTGTGCGCTGTGATTAGTCCATTCTCGTCTTCATAGCCCCCCATGAGAACGACAGGTATGGGACTGTACTGTATACCTGCCAACCCTACCATTCTACCAACGAATCGAAGTCTGCCACCTGCTTCAACTACGACTGGGCCAATTTTATCATGCGACTTCATATCCCTACAACTTGCTACACTCTGGTATTTGTGTGAGTTGACCAATTCCAGTTGCCACTCACTGATATTGTCGTCACTGGGTATTTCGTTTCTTTCATTTTATGACGCGCACAACTTAACATTTCTGAGCATTTAAAGCAAGTCGCTAATCACTGCACCACTTTGAAATTTCATCAACATCCGACTGGATAGTTGTACAGTTTTCAGACAGTATTTCATTAAAGATAGCTGCATCGGCTGTGAAAAGGCTGAGGTTATTAACAATATAGTCAGCAAGATCACTAACTTACAGCATGAGCAGCAAGTGTGGCAACATACTTCCTTGGGGCACACCTGAAGTTACATCCACGACTGTCGATGACCCATCATCCAAGTAATCGCCAGTTCAGTCACAAATTTTGCTGGATTGTCGTAAGATCGTACTTTCGATCATTAGCGTAGGTGTGGTAATGATCAAACATTTTTTGGACATCGACAAATACTGCATCTGCCTTATTACCTTGACCCGTGGCCTTCGGGATGTCATGTGAGAAAGTGCGAGATGGATTTCCCATGATGAGTGTTTTCGGAATCCATGGTGGTTGGCATGGTCTCTCAGCATATACCCCTCCGATGTGGTTACACCTTGGGTGAGACTGTCTGTATCATTGGGACACGCAACCGCAACAAGTTCCAGAGCTGGGGGACACATTTGTTTAGTGGTGCTATTTAAAATTGCCCATGAATCAGGTTTTCTTAACGTAAGTAGAAGCTCTACATTGACAGCGATGCTGATCTTAATATGGATGTTTGGAAATCTCTGTAAGAAAAGAGAATCTTGTGTACAACGCACATCTCCATTTCGCATCTGTGTGTGCTGGGTGGTCCGCGCGCTTCTATGAAATGGCTCACGCCTCTCCTTAAGTTCGTACCATGCCGTTTCTTTCTACATCTACATCTATATCTACATCTACATCCATACTCCGCAAGCCACCTGACGGTGTGTGGCGGAGGGTACCTTGAGTACCTCTGTCGGTTCTATTCCAGTCTCGTATTGTTCGTGGAAAGAAGGAATGTCGGTATGCCTCTGTGTGGGCTCTAATCTCTCTTATTTTATCCTCATGGTCTCTTCACGAGATATACGTAGGAGGGAGCAATATACTGCCTGACTCCACGGTGAAGGTATGTTCTCGAAACTTCAACAAAATCCAGTACCGAGCTACTGAGCGCCTCTCTTGCAGAGTCATCTCCGTAACGCTTTCGCGATTACTGAATGATCCTGTAACGAAGCGCGCTACTCTCCGTTGGATCTTCTCTATCTCTTCTATCAACCCTGTCTGGTACGGATGCCACACTGCTGAGCAGTATTCAAGCAGTGGACGAACAAGAGTACTGTAACCTATTTCCTTTGTTTTCGGATTGCATTTCCTTAGGATTCTTCCAATGAATCTCAGTCTGGCATCTGCTTTACCGGCGATCAACTTTATATGATCATTCCATTTTAAATCACTCCTAATGCATACTCCCAGATAATTTATAGAATTACCTGCTTCCAGTTGCTGACCTGCTATATTGTAGCTAAATGATGAGGGATCTTTCTTTCTATGTATTCGCAGCACATTACACTTGTCTACATTGAGATTCAATTGCCATTCCCTGCACCATGCGTCAATTCGCTGCAGATCCTCCTGCATTTCAGTACAATTTTCCATTGTTACAGCCTCTCGATATACCACAGCATCATCCGCAAAAAGCATCAGTGAACTTCCGATGTTAACCACAAAGTCATTTATGTACATTGTGAATAGCAGCGGTCCTACGACACTCCCCTGCGGCACACCTGAAATCACTCTAACTTCGGAAGGCTTCTCTCCATTGAGAATGACATGCTGAGATCTGTTATCTAGGAACTCTTCAATCCAATCACACAGTTGGTCTGATAGTCCATGTGCTCTTACTTTGTTCATTAAACGATTGTGGGGAACTGCATCGAACGCCTTGCGGAAGTCAAGAAACACGGCATGTGTTCGACATCCCTTCTTGAAAACGGGGATGACCTGTGCCCTTTTCCAATCCTTTGGAACGCTGCGCTCTTCTAGAGACCTACGGTACAGCGCTGCAAGAAGGAAAGGGAGGGGGGGGGGGGGGGGGCGGCAAGTTCCTTCGCGTACTCTGTGCAAAATCGAACCGGTATCCCATCAGGTCCAGCGGCCTTTCTTCTTTTGAGCGATTTTAATTGTTTCTCTATCCTTCTGTCATTTATTTCGATATATACCATTTTGTCATCTGTGCGACAATCTAGAGAAGGAACTGCAGTGCAGTCTTCCTCTGTGAAACAGCTTTGGAAAAAGCCGGGAACGGTTCGTAAAGATGACGGCCTGTGGCCTTATTGTCCTAGTTCCTTTGGCACGTACTGGATTTTCTGGATTTACTTAGAATTTTTTGCTCCCCAGTGATCTGTGTCACCATGTCAACGTTCGTTTTCCCAGTGGAGTGCGTGCACCTTTGTATATGACGATTATATCAGTAGGACACATTCCGAGAACTACTTCTGGTGTTGTACCAAATACTCTTGTTAATCTTGGAAGCATATTTCGGTAACCTACATTCCAGGTCTGTTTTCCTGCGTTAATAATTCAACAACTCAGGTTACACACTTGCGCCGGATCAAACAATGGAAATAAAAATTGTAGCACTACACAATTTCACTGGCAGCCATGGTAATTTAGAAATTATAGCTCCAACTCGAGGTATGTTTTAGCATAGTCTTTCTGTAACTTTATTGAGATGGTTGGTTGGTTGTTTCGGGGAAGAAGACCAGACAGCGAGGTCATTGGTCTCATCGGATTAGGGAAGGACGGGGAAGGAAGTCGACCGTGCCCTTTGAAAGGAACCATCCCGGCATTTGCCTGGAGTGATTTAGAGAAATCACGGAAAACCTAAATCAGGATGGCCGGACGCGGGATTGAACCGTCGTCCTCCCGAATGCGAGTCCAGTGTCTAACCACTGCGCCACCTCGCTCGGATTATTGAGATGGGTCGAATAATTTATTTTTTCGTCTTAGTGGAATCAAATGACAGAGCGAGAATTGGCGGTGGCTGAAATTTGAACTGTCTGCCATGTTACGCAGGAACAAATCACATTATAGTGTATACAATGCTGCTCACAAAGGTGAAGGACACTTGTAGCTGTGAGCGTATTTGAGGGATTGGAGTTTTATTGACAGCAGCGAGTACGCACGATCTGTAATCGCGCGAGGAAATCTGCTCCGTGCCATTTCTTGGACTTCAGACGTGGAAAAGAAGCTCAAAATCGTGAGCTGCCGTTAAACAGCTAATCTTCCTTCTTTTTTTTACTGAAGTGTATCATGGCCGGAACGCCACAGAGAAATTCCTGAATATTGCAGCACTTAATGTAGTGATTTCACAGTTGGATTGGAGAGTCGATGTAATGATAAGCAACTAAAAGCTGGTAGTACTAGGGACGAACTCGACTTTTGGCATTGTTTTTGTTTTCGATTTACTGCGTTTACTTGTTTAATCTATAGAAAACACGAAATTAACCGAACGAACAGCTCACGGTTCTTAGAATTTTTCTGCTCTCCGAAGGGAACACCCCTTTGCTCCTTTACAACTCACTCACCTCCTCGAAATGCCTCCCAGTTCAATGACCGTCTGCATGCTTCTTTTCAGAAGGAAGTGTCTCGTTTTGTGTCATCTGCTCCCAGTCAGATATGGAGACATTCCAAACATTATTGTAAGTTCTTGGCGTCGCGTGAGCCAGTCTTCTGACACGGTCCATTTCATCGCCAACCATATGCTCTCCATGGGCCAGAGGAAGATGAGGCCATTTGAGAAGGCGTAACACCGACACTTTGTGCCGTTGTATTGCTATTGTTTATTCATACTGGGTAGAGCGCGGTAAATTGCTTTTCTAGAATTTACGTTGTGGCGGCACTGTTGGTCGAATAGAGGGGAGAGTGGGCGTGGTTTATAGTGACCGACGGGAAGTTTGTATTTAATTGTTGTTCAGTTGCGATAGTGTAGTGAACACGTGAGGAGCCCCCATTTTGCGTTGAAGTGTGTTTCTCGAGCATTGCAGCGCAGCGTGCTTTTCGTTTTGCAGTAGCCCCACGCGGTCATGTTCCCGGATGGCAATCAATTTTAATCATTCAGAACTACAGGGGGTGTGTCAACTGTATGAAGAGTAGTAGTAGTAGTAGTAGTAGTAGTAGTAGTAGTTGTAGAGGGGTTTTGGGCGCACGACAGCGAGGTCTTCAGCGCCCGTTCAGTAACTTAGTGAGACGGGTGTCAAGAAAAATCCCAGAACAGGAGTATAAAATGGAACAGAAAACATGGGTAACAATCGTTGAAAAACGTGCTCACCCACACCAAAGCGTGGGATGAAGCAGAGCGTCAGCAGTAAAACATGGACAACACAGGAAGAAAATGTTAGAGGGAGCTAAAACAATGTAGCAGATGGAAGTGGCTGGCTGACCGCAAGGAAAAAAGGGGAGGAGTCAGCCACTCTGCAATACAGTAAAACCTCCAGCCTGAAAGTTTAGGCCAGAGTCCAGACACATCACAAAACTTAAAAACCCTAGACACACACGTCTCATCATTAGCTAAAACAGAAGGCAGATCCCCATCAACTTGTTCTTCTGCCCGTGCATCACGGTATAAAATGCAGTCTGTTAAAATGTGCCGGACAGAGATGTGCACACCACAAGCATCACAAAACGGAGGATCCTCCCGCCGTAATAACAAGCTCTGTGTGAGAGGACAGTGCCCTATCCGAAGACGTGTGAGGGCCACCTCCTCCCGCCTGAGCTACCGGCAGGAGGAACGCCACGGCCGAGTGGTTGACTTTACCGACCGCAGTTTATTGGCCGTCACCGCCAGCCATTCGTCCTCCCACAACTCCATGCACTTCCTGTGGAGTGCAGCGATGACTGACTGCAAGGGAATAGGACACTGGACCACATCCTGCTCTCTGCAGGCCTCCTTGGCAGCCCGATCGGCCTGTTCATTGCCCCATATGCCAACATGACCACGCACCCAGCAGAAGGATACTTCTGTACCCCGCCGTTGGAGCAAGTACAGTTGGTCATGTATCAGCTGGACCATCTCCTCAGTCGGGTACAGGTTCTGCAGTGACTGTAAGGCACCAAGAGAATCGGAGCAGAGAAGAAATCGATCGCCCCGAACACTATTCATCTGCTCCAGTGCCTTCAGGATCGCGTGGAGCTCCGCTGCGAAAACGGTATATTCAGCAGGGAGGCGAATCCGGGTAACTTGATCAGGGAACACTACAGAACAGCCAAGGAAATTCTCTTGTTTGGAGCCATCAGTGTAAACGACAGTGAAACCGTGATGCACATCTAAAATGTTAAAAAAACAGAGATTGGAATGTAAAATCTGGTGTGCGATCTTTCTTAAAATTAGTCAAATCTAAAATAAGTTTGGGTCTCCGGAGGAGCCAAGGTGGAGATCTGGTCCAACCGTGACGCAAAACACGAAGACCAGCCATAGCATCGCAGCGAGGCAATCCTGTGCGCGAATCCCATAGGGCTGCGTCGCACGTTGCCGGTTATGAAATAACTGTGCCAGAGGAGGCTGATCAACGGTATGGTATGCAGGGGTGTATGGTGTGGACTGGACCTGAGAGAAGTGTTACAACACGACAAAATGTCGAACGAGTTAGAGCAGCAGTACTGCAATCTGCGAAACGCTACAGTCGGAAACACGCACCTGCACTTAGTATTTCAAGACGTTTCTTCAGTGGATTCTTCACAATGAACTGAATTATCACTCGTACAAAATGTGCGTGGTCCACCAATCGTCATAAAGGGATTATGTAACACGAGGAACGCCTTGTGAAGACATATTTGCAACCGTACCCCGTGATGCAAATGTGTTCTTTTCTGATGCGCATTTTCAGCTCAGTGGATGTGTAAACAAACAGAATATCCGGTACAAGAACCCTTCACTCATACCGCGTCACTGTGTGGTGTACCACATCACGAGCAGGCACCATTGGCCCTCACTTTTCCCAGCAACATCGTCCTGCTGTAACTGTGAATTGCCATCCATAGTGGCCGAGCCGTCTTAGGCGCTACAGTCGCAGGTTCGAATCCTGCCTCGGTCATGGATGTGTGTGCTGTCCTTAGGTTAGTTCTAAGTTCTAGGGGACTTATGACCACAGCAGTTAAGTCCTATAGTGCTCAGAGGCATTTGAACCATTTTTTGAACTATGAATTCGGATCATTGTTTAACTATGCTGCAAATTTTTTTTTTCCAATCGGCTTTCGAAGCAACGCAATTACAGGATCTGGTTTCAACAACACAGTTCCACTGCACACACAGCGGGCATTAGCATGTACTTTTTGAGACAAACGTTTTCTGGAATGATTACCTCTTGGATGGGGGATCTCAACTGGCCCGCACGATCACCGGACACATGTCCATGCGATTTCTTTCTTTGAGGTTACCTGAAGTCAAAGGTGTATTGCAAGCGTCCCAACACCCTGGAGGACCTCCAGAACAATATTGAGGCTGAAACTGCAAGAATACCAGAAGAAATGCTTGAAAGAATGCACGAGAATTTCATAAAACGACTGCGGCAGTGTGTGGATTGCGAAGTTAGACACTGTTTAAGGGTCGACTTGGAGCAGGAGAGGCATCACACGACATTTTAATTTCCAGTGTCTATACTTTTACAAATAAGTGAAAAAATGATGAAATTTCACATGTAACAAAAATCATTTTGTTATGTTTTCGAACTTCCACTGCAATGAGTGTGAATTCTGAATCCTTCCTGGTCATGCGGACAAAGTTTTATGAACTTATTTGTAAAAGTATAGGCAGTGGAAATTAAAATGTCGTGTGGTGCCTCTCCTGCTCCAAGTCGACCCGTTTGACGTTCTACCCCCTTAAATCACTTAATTAGAAACTTCCACTATTGTCCAATGTGCGAAAAATAAAAATGTAAGTTTATAAGTGTTCATTTTTTTAATTTCATTCCGAAAACAGTAATTGACCGCGCTCCACCCAGTAAATATGTACGAGTATGAAAAACGTAAGGAATGAAGCGGTCCTCCTCAGACTCGGTGAGAAAGAGGGGTTTGTGGAGAACAGTAACTAGAAGAAGGGACGGGATGCCAGGAGGTCTGCCAGGGCGTCAGGGAACGTCCACCCTTCTACGTCCTGATGGGATTCAAATCCGGTTTTACAGAGAGTACTCTACTGCATGGGCTCCTTACTTAGCTTGCATTTATCGCGAATCCCTTGCCCAACGTAAAGTCCCGAGCGAATGGAAAAAAGCGCAGTTGACGCCTGTATATAAGAAGGGTAGAAGGACGGATCCTCAAAATTACATACCAATAACCGTAACATCGGTTTGTTTCAGGATTCTCGAACATATTCTCAGTTCGAATATAATGAATTTCCTTGAGACAGAGAAGATGCTGTCCATGCATCAGCACGGCTTTAGAAACCATCGCTCCTGCGAAACGCAACTCGCCTTTTTTTTCACATGATATCTTGCGAACCATGGATGAAGGGTATCAGACGGTGCCATATTCCTTGACTTCCGAAAAGCGTTTGATTCGGTGCCCCACTGCAGACTCCTAACTAAGGTACGAGCATATGGGATTGGTTCCCAAATATGTGATTGGCTCAAAGACTTATTAAGCAATAGAAGCCAGTACGTTCTCCTTGATGGTGAGTGTTCATGGGAGGTGAGGGTATCATTTGGAGTGCAACAGGGAAGAGTGCTTCCCGCGCCTTGGTTCCCCGGTTCGATTCCCGGCGGGTTCAGGGATTTTATCTGCCTCATGATGACTGGGTGTTGTGTTATGTCCTTAGGTTAGTTAGGTTTAAGTGGTTCTAAGTTCTAGGGGACAGATGACCATAGCTGTTAAGTCCCATAGTGCTCAGATCCACTTGAACCATTTTGAACCAGGGAAGAGTGGTAGGTCCGCTGTTGTTTTCTATCTACCTAAATGAACTTTTTAATAGGGTGGATAGCAATGTGCGGCTGTTTGCTGATGATCCTGAGGTGTACGGGGAGGTGTCGTCGTTGAGTGACTGTAGGAGGATAAAAGATGACTTGGACAGCATTTGTGATTGGTGTAAAGAATGGCAGCTAACTTTAAATATAGATAAATGTAAATTAACGCACATGAATAGGAAAAAGAATCCCGTAATGTTTGAATACTCCATTAGTAGTGTAGCGCTTGACACAGTCACGTCCATTAAATACTTGGGCGTAAAATTGCAGAGCGATACGAAGTGGGACAAGCATGTAATGGCAGTTGTGGGGAAGGCAGATAGTCGTCTTCGGTTCATTGGTAGAATTTTAGGAAGATGTGGTTCATCTGTTAAAGGAGACCGCTTATAAAACACTAATACGACCTATTCTTAAGCACTGCTCGAGCGTTTGGGATCCCTATCAGGTCGGATTGAGGGAGGACACAGAAGCAATTCAGAGGCGGGCTGCTAGATTTGTTACTGGTAGGTTTGATCATCACGCAAGTGTTACGGAAATGATTCAGAAACTCGGCTGGGAGGCTCTAGAGGAAAGGAGGCGTTCTTTTCGTGATTCGCTACTGAGTAAATTTAGAGAACCAGCATTTGAGGCTGACTGCAGTACAATTTAACTGCCGCCAACTTATATTTCGAGAAAAGACCACAAAAATAAGATAATAGAGATTAGGGCTCGTACAGAGGCATATAGGCAGTCATTTTTCCCTCGTTCTGTTTGTGAGTGGAACAGGGAGAGAAGATGCTAGTTGTCATACGAGGTACCCTCCGCCACGCACCGTATGGTGGATTGTGGAGTATTTAAGTAGATGTAGATGTAGAGGCAGCCGTGGAAGGGATAAGTTCTAGGTGTGGACAGGCACTGAAACACGCACAGTAAATAACTGAGCACTTGTGGTTCTAAATGCTACTATGAGAAAGATGTGGTTAGTGCAGGAGAAAATACTGTGACGGGCTGCATCAGAGTAATCACACGACCGATGACAGGAAGGTCGTTGTTAGGAAGGTCACGTTGTGTGGGAAGCGCCAGGTCAGCTCACACTCAGGTCCAAACTGAAGAGAGAGGCAGCCCCTCCTAGCAGGAGCCGCCGAAGCGGCGCGGCGCGGCGCGGCGAGGCGCGCGAAGACCGGATATTTTTCCAGCGCGAGGGAGCTTCCTGCCGGCTGATATTACACACGCCGCTCCTACGCGTCTTCCCGTCTTCCACCCCCACTTCGGTTTAACAACCACTTTCGAAGGTCTTCGCTGATGGACGGGCCGGACCCATTTGTGACGCGGCGACTTCGCCACGTCTTACCTATGGAGGAACCTACTGCTCAGTGCTCCAATCCCTCCAGATGATTCCCATTCTTTCTACAGTCTGCTAGAGGGGGAAAAAAAGTTGTTATACATCTACATGTATAATGCGCACACCACTGTGGGGTACATGTCGAAGGGGACGGCGTACCGATATTATAGATTTTCTTTGCTATTCCACTAGCGTATTGAGCGAGGGAAAATTACTGTCTCCATGAATCTGTAGCTGCCCCAATCTGTCCAACCTTATTCTGACCATCGCAATGAGAGATACATTACAGTGACTGCAAATTTGTGACACAGTCTTCCCTGAATACAGATTCTGCAAATTTACACAACAGTTGTCTTTTTTGTTTTTAGGTCAAACAACCATCAACAACCCAGTGTTAGACAAGTAACAACCCCTCTAGCCTTCAAAAAAACAGTACCATATAAACGAAGCAACATATTCACTCATTATCACCCACCAAAGTAGTATAGTAAAATAGCATTAACAAATTAATAATACCCGGACACTCAAAAGATGTATCATACCTTCTTACACACACACATAAGTTACGACAGAGCATCGCCCTTACACAGGACGCACACACAATTAATCCGGTAAAACGTCTAATCTCAAACATCGCTGCGGCTATAAAAAGACTTCGCAAGAACGGGACAATGACGACTGAATAGAATCGTTCAACGTGACAGAAGTGCAGCCCTTCTGCAGATTGCTGCAGATTTCAATGCTCCCGCATCAACAAGTGTTTCAACGAAACATCATCGATATGGGCTTTCGGAGCCGAAGGCCCACTCGTGTGCCCTTAACGACTGCAGAAAAGAAAGCTTTACGTCTTTCCTGCGCCCTTCAAGACTGACATTCGACTGTTGATGACTGGAAACATGTTGCTTGGTCAAGACGAGTCTCGTTTCAGATTGTACCGAGCGGATAGACGTGAACGGGTATGGAGAAAATCTAATGACTCCATGGACCCTGCATGTCACCAGGGGACTGTTGAAAGTGGTGAAGCTTCTGTAATGACGTGGGGCGTGTGCAGTAGAGTGATATGGGACCCGTGATATGTCTAGATAAGGCTCTGACAGCTGACACGTACGTAAGAATCATGTCTGATCACCTGCATCCATTCTTGTCCACTGTGCATTCCGACGGACTTGAGCAGTTCCAGCAGGACTGTAAGACACCCCACACGTCCAGAATCGCTACAGAGTGGCTCCAGGAACACTCTTCTGAGTTTAAACACTTCCGCTGTCCACCACGCTCCCCATACATGAATATTGTTGAGATGCCTTGCACCGTGCTCTTCAGAAGATATTTTGGACCCGGTCGTACTCTTACGGATTTACGGTCAACCGTGTAGGAGATGTGGTGTCAATTCCGTCCAGCACAGCTTCAGACATTAGTGGAATCTATGCCAAGTCGTGTTGCAGTACGTCTGGGTGCCCGCGGGGGTGCTACACGACATGAGACAGGTGTACCAGTTTCTTTGGGTCTTCAGAGTATATTACACAAGCAAATAGCGGTGAGAGTTCGTTTCAGTCCTTAGGGAATATTAGTCCAGGTATTGAGAGAAAATCATAAAGAAGGGAATAACACATAGTTAGAGAGGCTTGAGAGCAATGGAGACGAGAAACATAGCGGTGGCCGTGTGAGCGCGTTGCTTAGCACGAGTGCGCTGACGAGCAGTGGGTGGACCGCTGGTAGAACGGGATGCGAGAGCCTGTCGTTGCCAACCGCCGCCAGGGCGTGCATATTCGTGAGACGTTGTCGGACTCCTCTCGTGTGTTTGCTGTACACGTCTGATTCCAAACTGACGGAGTCCAGTACACGTTCCAAGTAAGATGGCAGCTAATTTGCACTCCAGTCTTCTCGATCTACCGAAACCGATCGACAGCGACTAGATAGTGCTCGAGAGCGGAGCCGCCCATTTTGTGTGTTTGCCTGTCGAACAACATTTACAGACTTTCACAGCGGCCACAGCTCGGCATGTTCCGAACAGAGGCGTTCGATACAGTTCCCCACAGTCGTTTAATGAACAAAGTAAGAGCATGTGGACTATAAGACCAATTGTGTGATTGGCTTGAAGAGTTCCTAGATAACAGAACGCAGCATGTCATTCTCAATGGAGAGAAATCTTCCGAAGTAAGACTGATTTCAGGTGTGCCGCAGGGGAATGCCATAGGACCGTTGCTATTCACAACATACATAAATGACCTTATGGGTAACATCGGAAGTTCACTGAGGCTTTTTGCGGATGATGCTGTGGTATATCGAGCGGTTGTAACAATGGAAAATTGTACTGAAATGCAGGACGATCTGCAGCGAATTGACGAATGGTGCAGGCAATGGCAATTGAATCTCAATGAAGACAAGTGTAATGTGGTGCGAATACGTAGAAAGAAACATCCCTCATCATTTAGCTACAATATAGGAGGTCAGCAATTGGAAGCAGTTAATTCCATAAATTATCTGGGAATAAAATGGAAAGATCATATAAAGTTGATCGTCGGTAAAGCAGATGCCAGACTGAGATTCATTGGAAGAATCCTATCGAAATCCAAAGGAAGTAGGTTACAGTACGGTTGTTCGCCCACTGCTTGAATACAGCTCTGCAGTGTGGGATCCGTACCAGATAGCGTTGATAGAAGAGAGAGAGAAGATCCAACGGAGAGCAGCGCGCTTCGTTACAGGATCACATAGTAATCGTGAAAGCGTTACGGAGATGACAGATAAACTCCACTGGAAGACTCTGCTCAGTAGCTCGGTAAGGACGTTTGCTGAAGTTCCGAGAACATACGTTCACCGAGGAGTCAAGCAGTATACTGCTCCCTCCTATGTATATCTCGCGAGGAAACCATGAAGATAAAATCAGAGAGATTAGAGCCCACACAGAGACATACCGACAATCCTTCTTTCCACGAACAATACGAGACTAGAATAGAAGGGAGAACCTATAGAGGTACTCAAGGTACCCTCCGCCACACACTGTCAGGTGGCTTGCGGAATATGGATGTAGATGTAGATGTATTGAAGAAAGATTTACAAGTCTTTTGTATATGTATAAATTTCTGCATTCCAACCTACTGTTACCACCTGACACTGCAGGTGCAGCAACAAGGTAATGCATTATCTTTACTGTTCGATGTTAACTGTAGAATAAATTAATATCTGAAGTCGTGAGCGGCATCTGTTTCTCGCTCCTGTGTTCACAGAGTGCAAGGAAGTTGTAGCACAAAGGAGTGAGATAAGGTTGATGTCTGTCTCCTACACTTTTCAGTCTGCGCTTAGAAATGTGGTTGACCACTGTCCACTAGATGACAAGAGGGTAAAAACTGGACGAAGAACCTTATGGGCGTTTGTTTGCAGATGAGGCATTTCTCCCAGCACTGGTCGTGTTTGTCACAAGACGTACCTCTCAGGGAAGCACACCGTCCGTCTGTTATCACGACAGATTCTTTGTTAAGTATGGTAAGCAATGCCTTGGGAGGATCAACAAATGTTCAAATGTGTGTGAATTCCTAAGGGACGAAACTGCTGAGGTCATCTATCCCTAGACTTGGACACTATTTAAACTAACTTACCTACCTTATGCTAAGCACAACATACACACCTATGCCCAGGGGAGGACTCGAGCCTCCGGTGGGAGGGGCCGCGCAATCTGAGACATGAGGAATCAACATATTGGGTAGTAAGATAATCACAGATGGTTATTCGGACGTCTTAGTTGTGACAGTGACGAGTGTGAGCGGATCGCCTATATCAAAGGTCAACATTCATTTTTAATATTCAAAATATATCGTAACTATAGGAGGTTACTGTACGTAATCTTGTGTGTGTTGTCGGCGACCCGGTGGCCCCGGTCGCCTACGGTGGACTGGATGGCCGACAGGCGTTGTCAGGAAGCTAGGAAATGACTGTGGGCGCGTCAGAGACGTCAAAGAAACATTATTAATTCATAACAACTTTATTCCTGCCGAGTACAATGTGGCTTGGTGATATCAATGACCTACCCTGAGTCCTCGCTGACTCGTAGCGATGACACCAGCGCCGCGTGCTGTGACGTAGCGGTGGAACGCCCTTAATTCGGCCGCGCGTGGCTGGCGACGCCCAGCTGGGTGGACAGCGGCTCGGCAGCGCACAGCAGGCCACTGCGCGTAGAGTGGCTCCGGGTTGGAGTCCCGACGCTGTCGGCACGAGAGGCGTTCTCGTAGTGCGGAGTGTACTCTATCCCACCCCGTCTTCTTCCCTGCTCCTCCTGGTGGCTCGTCCGCTCACCCGGTTGTGACGGCGGATTCTCAGGGCCTAGGCCCCGCACGATCTCGACGACGGCTCACTGATGTGGTCAGCATTGGCGGCGAGCGAGTCTGCCGCGATGTCTGCTAATCCTGGGGTGATGATTGACAGCGGCTGTAAATAAGGCCAGAGCTGGTACTGCCCCCTCACGTCTGCTGCTGGATGGGCCGCCCTTACTGCAACATCGCCTTAATATACAGTCCTGGAAATGGAAAAAAGAACGCATTGACACCGGTGTGTCAGACCCACCATACTTGCTCCGGACACTGCGAGAGGTCTGTACAAGCAATGATCACACGCACGGCACAGCGGACACACCAGGAACCGCGGTGTTGGCCGTCGAATGGCGCTAGCTCCGCAGCATTTGTGCACCGCCGCCGTCAGTGTCAGCAAGTTTGCCGTGGCATACGGAGCTCCATCGCAGTCTTTAACACTAGTAGCATGCCGCGACAGCATGGACGTGAACCGTATGTGCAGTTGACGGACTTTGAGCGAGCGCGTATAGTGGGCATGCGGGAGGCCGGGTGGACGTACCGCCGAATTGCTCAACACGTGGGGCGTGAGGTCTCCACAGTACATCGATGTTGTCGTCAGTGGTCGGCGGAGGGTGCACGTGCCCGTCGACCTGGGACCGGACCGCAGCGACGCACAGATGCACGCCAAGACCGTAGGATCCTACGCAGTGCCGTAGGGGACCGCACCGCCACTTCCCAGCAAATTAGGGACACTGTTGCTCCTGGGGTATCGGCAAGGACCATTCGCAACCGTCTCCATGAAGCTGAGCTACGGTCCCGCACACCGTTAGGCCGTCTTCCGCTCACGCACCAACATCGTGCAGCCCGCCTCCAGTGGTGTCGCGACAGGCGTGAATGGAGGGACGAATGGAGACGTGTCGTCTTCAGCGATGAGAGTCGCTTCTGCCTTGGTGCCAATGATGGTCGTATGCGTGTTTGGCGCCGCAAAGGTGAGCGCCACAATCAGGAATGCATACGACCGAGGCACACAGGGCCAACACCCGGCATCATGGTGTGGGGAGCGATCTCCTACACTGGCCGTACACCTCTGGTGATCGTAGAGGGGACACTGAATAGTGCACACGGTACATCCAAACCGTCATCGAACCCATCGTTCTACCATTCCTAGACCGGTAAGGGAACTTGCTGTTCCAACAGGACAATGCACGTCCGCGTGTATCCCGTGCCACCCAACGTGCTCTAGAAGGTGTAAGTCAACTACCCTGGCCAGCAAGATCTCCGGATCTGTCCCCCATTGAGCATGTTTGGGACTGGATGAAGCGTCGTCTCACGCGGTCTGCACGTCCAGCACGAACGCTGGTCCAACTGAGGCGCCAGGTGGAAATGGCATGGCAAGCCGTTCCACAGGACTACATCCAGCATCTCTACGATCGTCTCCATGGGAGAATAGCAGCCTGCATTGCTGCGAAAGGTGGATATACACTGTACTAGTGCCGACATTGTGCATGTCCTGTTGCCTGTGTCTATGTGCCTGTGGTTCTGTCAGTGTGATCATGTGATGTATCTGACCCCAGGAATGTGTCAATAAAGTTTCCCCTTCCTGGGACAATGAATTCACGGTGTTCTTATTTCAATTTTCAGGAGTGTAGATTAACATGTCGGTCACCGAGCTGAGCGCTACGCAGCGACCCAGTACACATCTAACTGCAAGTCTGACTGCGAGTGCCTTGTTGCTATCAAAGCTGGAGTATTTAAAGGAAGCACGAGCGACGTCCTGACGTCATGCTCGTTTGTAATGAACGCCTTCGTTCCACTTACAGTGATGACTTATCTGTCGTGCTCGCCCCTTAGGTGTTCTTGCGACAGAGTTACGTGTTGTTGCTGCAGCCTTACGCGAAGTTGTGTAATGCAGCACAGCTGACGCTATACCTCTGTCTTACACTCTACGAAAGTATGTGTCTAACACAAACCCGCGTGCTAAGCAATTCTCTCTCGCCTGTTGTGTGTAACCAGGCCATTGCCCCTGCGAGGCGACGCATTCCGATATATGTGCAGTCCTCTTAGCTCTTGCCTAATTTACTGCCTCTCGCTCTCGGCATAGGCCACGAGACTTTGACAATATTCCACGTTTCCAACTCTTTACTATTCCGCGACACTATAGTGTGATATTCCTGGAGATTTAGTACTGGTTTGGGTTGGGAGTTGGGTTGTTTGGGGAAGAGACCAAACAGCGAAGTCATCGGCCTCATTGGATTAGGGAAGGATGGGGAAGGAAGTTGGCCGTGCCCTTTCAAAGGTACCATGTCGGCATTTGCCTGAAGCGATTTAGGGAAATCACGGAAAACCTAAATCAGGACGGTCGGACGCGGCATTGAACCGTCGTCCTCCCGAATGCGAGTCCAGTGTGCTAACCACTGCGCCATCTCGCTCGGTACTGTACATAATCACTTCTGGTCAGGCAAGCGTGCTACACGTGAGGATTTACTTGTACAAGTGGTTGGAATAAGAGCGTTGCAGAAGTTCTGAACCTGGACGAGCTCCGCGGTTTCCGGCGGTGCCGGTGGGACGAGCACAGCCGCCGGCACCCAGCAGCGCGAGACGCGACGGCGGGGCTGCGTCCCGCCAGGGGGCGCCCAGCCTCGGCCTCCGCCGCAGAAAACCAAACACAGTACTCTACGTTTCTCTGGGCCCGCAGCATAGTATACGTCATTATTAGACATGATGAAAATGAAATTTCCAAAACTAGCTGCAATGAGGTAATATAGTTATATTTTACACACCTGTTTCGGGTATAATGCCATTATCAGGTGCACTGTGAAAATAACGTTGGAAAGATTATGAATATGTATATTTTGGCTATTTTATGTTTTCATTTACTTCGGTACTTACGTCTAATTGGAAGTAACGAACGTATTGCATCAGCAGTAAATTATTTCTTCCAAGTCGTGGTAAGATTAGTATTTTTCAATTTATAAAACGTAAAAAATACTTTTTTGACAGACATTTTGACAGCTCGATATTTTGACAGTTCTTTATTACGATGCTATTGTTTACAAAGTATATACAGCTTACCATACATAATGTTACATTGGGTTGCTTTTATTTTCCTTTGAATTAAACCGTCCGTCAATGTATATATTGTTCTCCACGTAACGTAAGTAACAACACAAATATAAACATGAACCAACCACGATTTCCGTATATATAATCTTACCAATGTTATTTTCACAGGTCACTTGATAATGGCAATAAGCCGAAACAGGCCTGTCGTGTAAACTCTGAAGTATATTACTTTAATGAAGCTACACTGAAGAGCCAAAGAAATTGGCACACTTGCCTAATATAGTGCAGGGCCCCGCGAGCAGACAGAAGTGCTGCAGCATGACCTAGCACGGACTCGACTAATGTCTGAAGTAGTGCTGGAGGGAAGTGACACCATGAACCCTGCAGAACTGTCCATAACGGGAGTGTTGATGTCTCTGCTGAACAGCACCTTGCAACGCATCCCAGTGTGTGGTGACTTTCACGGCCACCAAATGTAAACTCAGAACAGTGCTCCTGGAACCACTCTGTAGCAATGCTGGACGTGTCGGGTGTCACATTGTCTTGCTGGAACTACCTAAGCCCGCCGGAATGCACAATGGACAAGAATGGACGCAGGTGATCAGACAGGATGCTTACGTATGTGTCACCTTTAGGGTCGTATCTAGACGTATCAGGTGCCGAATATCATTCCAATTGCACACACCCACCACCATTACAGAGCCTCCACCAGCTTGAACAGTCCCCTTCGGGCATGTAGACTCCATGAATTCATGATGTTCTCTCCATACCCGTACACGTCCATCCGCTCGATACAATTTGAAACGACACTCGTCCGACCAGGCAACATGTTTCCAGTCATCAACATTGTCGGTCTCTACGCGCCCATGTGAGGCATAAAGCTTCGTGTTGTGCAGTCCCCAAGGGTACATGAGAGGGCGTTCGGCTCCGAAAGCCCATATCGATGATGTTTCGTTGAACGGTTCGCACGCTGACACTTGTTAATGGCCCAACATTGAAATTCGTAGCAGTTTGCAGGAGGATTCCACTTCTCTCACGTTGGACGATTCTCTTCAGTCGTCGTTAGTCCCGTTCTTGCAGGATCTTCTTTCGGACGCAGTGATATCGGAGATATGATACTTTACCGGATTCCTGATACTCACGGTACATTCGTGAAATGGTCGTACCGGAAAATCCCCACTTCATCGCTACCTCGGAAATGGTGTATCCCATAGCTCGTTCGCCGACTATAACACCACGGTCAAACTCACTTAAACCTTATAACCTGCCGTTGTAGCAGGAGTAACCGATCTAACAACTCCTCCAGACACTTGATGTCTTATGCAGGGGTTCGTGAACGCAGCGCGATATTCCGACTGTTTGCTTATCACTCTGTTTGAATACGCATGCCTATACCAGTTTCTTTAACTCTTCAGTGTAGTTTTCGAGGTTGCATTTTCATAACGTCTTATAGTGAACCACGGTACACGATGGTGACACAAGTCATGGCATACCAGCTAATATTGTGTCGGATCTCCGTTTTTCCGGCGTAGTGCAGCATCCCCGTACAGAAGTGTTGCCGTTGGAAGATTACGTGCGCGAACTGACCTCTCGATCATGTCCCATAAATATTCAGTGGGATTCGTGTCGGGCTATCTGGGCAGCCAGATCATTTGCTCGAAATGCCCACAATGTTCTTCAAGTGAATCGCGAGCAATTGTGGCCGGGTAGCATGGTATATTGCCATAAACAAAATTGTATCGTTGTTTGAGAACATGACCATGGCTGCAAATGGGGTCCAAGTAGCGGAACGTAAATATTGCCTGACAATGATGGGTTCAGTTCCATTTAAACACAGCTCTTACCACTATGCAGCGACAATGAACTCCCAGAGTGCCTTGTTGACAGCTTACGTCCACGGGTGCGTTGGGACTGCGACACAGTCTAACCCTGCAATCAGCTCTTACCAGCTGCATTCGGGGCTCTTCTGGCAAGGCCACAGTTTCGCAGTCGTCTAGTGTCGAACCGCTGCCGGCCATTTCGCCGCACTGTCCTGGTAGGTACGTCCACCGTTCATCGTACGTTGGTTTACGATGTTACTGCACACAGTGTTGCTCGTCTGCTAGCACTGACAACTCTTCGTATACGTCACACTTCTCGGTCGTTAAGGCCGCCGGCCACTGCGTTGTCCGTGATGAGACGTCACGCCTGAAATGTGGTGTTCTCGGCACACACTTGACACTGTGGAACGCGGAGTGTTGAATTCCCTAACGATTTCCATGCGTCAAGTTCCAAGTACCATCCTGCGTCCAATGTCTGCCAACACCCGCCGTGCGGCCGCAGTAGCGTCGGAAAGCTGTCCACGTGAATCACCTGACAGCTCCGCCGATGCTCTGCCGTTTTATACACTACTGGCCATTAAAATTGCTACACCTACAAGAAATGCAGATGATAAACGGGTATTTATTGGACAAATATACTATACTAGAAATAACATGTGATTCTGAGAAATCAGTACCCAGAAAAACCACCTCTCGCCGTAATAACGGTCTTGATACGCCTGGGCATTTAGTCAAACAGAGCTTGGATGGCGTGTACAGGTACAGCTGCACATCCAGCTTCAACACGATACCACAGTTCATCAAGAGTAGTGAGTGGCTTATTGTGACGAGCCAGTTGCTCGGCCACCATTGACTAGACGTTTTCAATTGGTGAGAGATCTGGAGAATGTGCTGGCCAGGACAGCAGTAGAACATTTTCTTGTATCCAGAAAGGCCCGTACAGGACCTGCAACATGCTGTCGTGCATTAGCCTGCTGAAATGTAGGGTTTCGCAGGGATCGAATGAAGGGTAGAGCCGTGGGTCGTAACACATCTGAAATGTAACGTCCACTGTTCAAAGTGCCGTCAATGCGAACAAGAGGTGACGGAGACGTGTAACCAGTGGCACCCCTACCATCACGCCGGTTGATACGCCAGTATGACTATGACGAATACACGCTTCCAATGTGCGTTCACCGCTATGTCGCCAAACACGGATGCGACCATCATGATGCTGTAAACAGAATCTGGATTCATCCGAAAAAATGACGTTTTGCTATTCGTGCACAAAGGTTCGTCGTTGAGAACACCATCGCAGGCGCTGCTGTCTGTGATGCAGCGTCAAGGGTAACCGCAGCCATGGTCTCCGAGCTGATAGTTCATGCTGCTTCAAACGTCGTCGAACTGTTCATGCAGATGGTTGTTGTCTTAAAAACGTCCCCATCTGTTGAAACGGGGATCGAGACGTGACTGCACGGTCCGTTACAGCCATGCGGATAAGATGGCTGTCATCTCGACTGCTAGTGATACGAGGCCGTTGGGATCCAGCATGGCGTTCCGTATTACCCTCCTGAACCCACCGATTCCATATTCTGCTAACAGTCATTGGATCTTGACCAACGCGAGCAGTAATGCCGCGATACGATAAACCTCAATCGCGATAGGCTACAATCCGACCTTCATCAAAGTCGGAAAAGTGATGGTACGCATTTCTCCTCCTAACACGAGGCATCACAACAACGATTCACCAGGCAACGCCGGTCAACTGCTGTTTGTGTGTGAGAAATCGGTTGGAAACTTTCCTCATGTCAGAACGTTATAGGTGTCGCCACCGGCGCCAACCTAGTGTGAATGCTCCGAAAAGCTAATCACTTGTACACTCCTGGAAATGGAAAAAAGAACACATTGACACCGTTGTGTCAGACCCACCATACTTGCACCGGACACTGCGAGAGGGCTGTACAAGCAATGATCACACGCACGGCACAGCGGACACACCAGGAACCGCGGTGTTGGCCGTCGAATGGCGCTAGCTGCGCAGCATTTGTGCACCGCCACCGTCAGTGTCAGCCAGTTTGCCGTGGCATACGGAGCTCCATCGCAGTCTTTAACACTGGTAGCATGCCGCGACAGCGTGGACGTGAACCGTATGTGCAGTTGACGGACTTTGAGCGAAGGCGTATAGTGGGCATGCGGGAGGCCGGGTGGACGTACCGCCAAATTGCTCAACACGTGGGGCGTGAGGTCTCCACAGTACATCGATGTTGTCGCCAGTGGTCGGCGGAAGGTGCACGTGCCCGTCGACCTGGGACCGGACCGCAGCGACGCACGGATGCACGCCAAGACCGTAGGATCCTACGCAGTGCCGTAGGGGACCGCACCGCCACTTCCCAGCAAATTAGGGACACTGTTGCTCCTGGGGTATCGGCGAGGACCATTCGCAACCGTCTCCATGAAGCTGGGCTACGGTCCCGCACACCGTTAGGCCGTCTTCCGCTCACGCCCCAACATCGTGCAGCCCGCCTCCAGTGGTGTCGCGACAGGCGTGAATGGAGGGACGAATGGAGACGTGTCGTCTTCAGCGATGAGAGTCGCTTCTGCCTTGGTGCCAATGATGGTCGTATGCGTGTTTGGCGCCGCAAAGGTGAGCGCCACAATCAGGAATGCATACGACCGAGGCACACAGGGCCAACACCCGGCATCATGGTGTGGGGAGCGATCTCCTACACTGGCCGTACACCTCTGGTGATCGTAGAGGGGACACTGAATAGTGCACACGGTACATCCAAACCGTCATCGAACCCATCGTTCTACCATTCCTAGACCGGTAAGGGAACTTGCTGTTCCAACAGGACAATGCACGTCCGCGTGTATCCCGTGCCACCCAACGTGCTCTAGAAGGTGTAAGTCAACTACCCTGGCCAGCAAGATCTCCGGATGTGTCCCCCATTGAGCATGTTTGGGACTGGATGAAGCGTCGTCTCACGCGGTCTGCACGTCCAGCACGAACGCTGGTCCAACTGAGGCGCCAGGTGGAAATGGCATGGCAAGCCTTTCCACAGGACTACATCCAGCATCTCTACGATCGTCTCCATGGGAGAATAGCAGCCTGCATTGCTGCGAAAGGTGGATATACACTGTACTAGTGCCGACATTGTGCATGTCCTGTTGCCTGTGTCTATGTGCCTGTGGTTCTGTCAGTGTGATCATGTGATGTATCTGATCCCAGGAATGTGTCAATAAAGTTTCCCCTTCCTGGGACAATGAATTCACGGTGTTCTTATTTCAATTTCCAGGAGTGTATATCACAGCATCTTCTTCCTGTCGGTTAAATTTCGCGTCTGTAGCACGTCATCTTCATGGTGTAGCAATTTTAATGGCCAGTAGTGTACTTTGCGCCATCTACATACGTGTATATTGCTACCTGACGACTTTTGTCTCCTCCGTTTCTGACAGATTAATGTTCAGTTTCTTGTTTGGATTGTATACCGAAAAGATTTAAGAGCCAGGTGAAGACAGCATTGAATTAACATTGAATTTGCATTATTCAAAAGTACTTGAGGTTGTGAAGGGGCTAAAGCAGCGCAACTTCCGTACTTATTATTTTGCGGACAATGTAAGTAAATTCTGCTACAGCAGCTGTGACTTTGCAGTTTGTAGCTTACATTACAGAATTCATGTCTCTCTGTAACTGAACATTAACTGAAGTTGGACAGTGTTATTTTGAAGTGAAAGTAACTATGCGATTTGCGGCGTAATAAGAATTTCATGGAAATACTAGAATCTATAACTTCAATCAATTATGATCCGTTACGATTTTTTTTAAAAAAATCTTGAAACACGACGCAGTTACACGAGAACATTTCTGTAAGGGCCTATTAATCATTGCGCGTGCTCAGAGTGTATGTTTTACACCCCTTTTGTTGCAGCCGCACATGGATCAGCTTTCAGAATCGCGTCCAAGTCCGGGAAGATGGCGAAGTGAAGTGACAGGCAGACCGCCGGGGCTAGGTCAGACCTGAGAAACTTGCAAAGTGCAGTGGAACAGGGCTGCCAGGCCTCGGGCGGCAACGTCAGAGAGACTAAAAGTTCTTTGTTCAACTTAAGATAGTTAGGACTAGTAAAACTAGAATGAACAAAAACACAAATCCCTCGACATCGTCGTTCTCATGTGTCCGCTGGAAATGAATGCCACAAACTGGAAACCAATGCTAAATATTACTAGATTCTCAATACGTTAAAACAAACGCAAAGAGATAAACGTCTTACAGAAGGTTAAATTACTTTACGCTGCTATTGTGGCAAAAACACTTTACTAAGGTCAATTTTTGACATTCCCTAAAGGAATAGCGAAATCAGTAATGACCGAAGGATGCAGTTCTATATGACAAGAGCGTATATTCCTAGTTACATACAGCGCTTTAGGACTAGAGATGAAAGAGGGAGGTCCAAGTTCGATAAATATCCAGAGGAAAAGACATAAAAGAGATGTCTAGAGTGCTGTACAATGCCACTGTAGCCTTAGTGAAAGCGACACAGCCGGCCGAAGTGGCCGTGCGGTTCTAGGCGCTGCAGCCTGGAACCACGAGACCGCCACGGTCGCAGGTTCGAATGCTGCCTCAGGCATGGATGTGTGTGATGTCCTTAGGTTAGTTAGGTTTAACTAGTTCTAAGTTCTAGGGGACTAACGACCTCAGCAGTTGAGTCCCATAGTGCTCAGAGCCATTTGAACCAAAGCGGCACAGTATAATAGCCTCGATCCATGGAGTAATGTTGACCGATCAGTGCTGAACTAAAACATGTAAAGCGATTTCACAATGAACTTGGTTACATCAGAATCAGACGAAGAATCAGATGCGTACAATCTTTCCAGCGTGGATAAGATAATGCAGAACGTGAAACGAAACGTAACGTAGCAGAAATGATCTGGAGAAAGCTAAACATAAATATCTTGTGACGCGAAATAAAAGAATCCGGTACAGAGTGATTAACAATGTTACAATCTCAAATGGCATATTTAAATCAGTTGGTTTATGTAACACAAACTTACGCCAAAAATGCTTCCTAGTAGACACGCTATTTCACAGATTCACAGGTGATGCCTGAGCATTAACATGGAAAGACGTCCAAAGAGAAAAAAAACTTATGTTAAAAGAACTGACAGTAAACAGATGGAAATCTCGGAATTATTCATTCCTCATAACATAAAATATTCATACCCACTGAGTGGGTTTATGCGATTTACGTAAACTACACTACTAACAAAAAAGGACAGGAGTCCCGAGCGCATATTGAAATAATATTGAAAAAGAATACTACAGAGCCTACGCACTGAAAGATTATAAAGCGCAATTTAGGACTGTGCTGAACAATCTCTTCAAAAAAGGAAGTTGTGGGATGAGAAATACATAGCGCCAGAATCTGTTGCTAAGAAGCACAGTATAGAGGTGCAGGAAGCAAGTAGCGGAAAGTTGGTGGGGGTGACGTACAGTGGAGACTTTGTGGGGCCATACGCTGCTGCTGTAGCCACCGAGCCGCCAATAGAACCCTGAACGTCATTCCTCATACGAATGACACGTATTGAAACAGAGAATATTGTAATGCCAGCGAATAAGCAGAAAGGACACATAAGAAGATTAAAAACCAATCCACATGTTTTAGTGAAAATAATATGGGTATTTATTAATATAGGTACAAAATTAAATAATATAAGTATAAATTGCAAAGCCGTAATTTTTATTTTCCATTTCAATCATTTTATTTCTGGTCATTCCTCCATATAAATGTCGCAGGGTGAGGGAACATTTTTTGCTTTACTTAAAAAGTTTTTAATTTTTGTTCGGCATTTTTAGTTTAATGCGTTCTCGAAAATTTTAAGTTTTTGAGGTAGCTCTTTCAGAAAACACAAGCTAACGAGGAGTACAATTTCACTTTGCTGCAGAAGAAACAGTTTTATTAAATCTTCAGGAGTTGTAATTTTTTTAAGGAGAATAAACCGGTCCGAGAAGGCTGGGCTATAAGAGGAGGAAGGGGGCACTATCAAAAACATAAAAAAAAGATCGCTAAGGGCGCTGACCGCGGTAGGTGAATTTCCGTGTTAGAATCCCGCTCCGGCTAACAGAATTAATCTCTCAAGATGTTTCAAGAAAGGACATACTTCACGAACATTTTTTCCCTTTGAGTTGGTGAATTAACAGGACGCTGTACGTAATGAAAAAAATGACAAATCTGGACAGATGTTCGGTTGTCAAGGAAAACATGTGTAAAGAAAGGAAATCTAGAAGGAAGGTTTTGGTTTAACGCCCAGTCCACAGTCAGCAAAATCTAAATAAAAGCTCGAATTGGGAGAAGCAAATTGAATATTTCCTTTTTTGTCTAAATTTAAATGGTTGGACTGGAATCTGAATATTGTAATGAAGCTGGGCGTTGTATTGCATTTACTTTAATGTAGAAGACGATATTGTCAAGTGTCAATTTGTATCAGTTATCAGTAGATCATTAATTCGAGCTATATGTACAGTCGTGCTCAAAAGAATCCGAACGACCTGGATTGCATTTCGCCTGATTCTCATGCAACCCGCATAACACAGCTGTCTAGCAGGTCCTCTAATCGCTCCTCAGTACAGTCGTTTGACTATCGAAAATGGTTCCAAGAAGTCACCACTAGAAAACACCGCTCTGTATCGCAATAACTCAAGATGTAAAGTTATACCACGATACTACAAATATCAGGGAACAGCTTATCACAGATAAGACTGTCCTTAACGCTTGTAAGCTCACATTAATTACAATGAATGACATACCTGAAATGTTACCACTCTCATTATTACGTTAGATAGGTAATGCACGCAGTTAAGTTCGTCGTATTCATGATTTCCTCTTCAAAGTAACATACCGTGCTTATTATTTAACACAAAATGACATTAAAACTTTAACTTATTCACGTGCAGCTAGTTGAGAATACGTATGAACTTCAAATGAAACGATTAACCGTCTCGTCTCTGCAAATGGATTCAAACCCAGGTCATGCAGACTAAGAAAGATTTCGTAACTGACGGAAATTAACAGTCATTCCTGACTAGGCATACAGAGAATGATATACCTCGATTTTAGACAGTATCAGTTAGCAAATATCAACTTTAAATTACATAATGCAAACATTTTTAATGGACGGGAATTCCTACCCAGCATCTATTGTCCCTGTTAACGTACTCCGAGAGATGTCAAATGCTGCTTCTTCACAAGTAACTTACTTGAAATGCCGTGAGGTAAAGCTTTGTGTTCGACAGGGACTCGAACCCAGAACCTAATCGGATTGATATCGAAGCACAATCAACTCTGACATATCGGATTTTTTCGGCTGTAGCTAGATGTTTCAACTGAAATGACGAGATCAAACATTAATTTTTTCCTTCCCAGGACTCCAACCCGGCACCTATCGAACGAACGTTAAATATAGGTTAGTTACACCAGTCGCGACATGTAAGCCTGTTTGAACTAGAAATAATATGACGAAGAGTTCACACGTATCGTTGTTGACTACACACAAAGAGACGTCAGCTCCTGAATTTTTCTCCACCAGCAGCTCGGAATAACATCTCTGAACATCTCGCAAATAGTTCTGTCTCTCACTGGGAATCAAAAAGTAAGATATCGTTAGTGTTGACAACGAATGAAAATACATTAAAAATTAAAATTATTATCCACCAGCAGACAGGTGTTATCATGCTAGATCTTGATAATACATAATGAAAACTTCAGTGCCAGGTTAGGATTCGAACCCAGTCACAGGCAGAAATAAACAACTAGTATAAGAAAGATTACTGATGATAGTTTCTACATGTCGCCTCTCCTGACTTTATTGTGGTTCAACCTAACGTCTACTTGGTAGAGAAGGAATATCATGTTTAATGTGAATTTCAGACCACAATGCCATTATACCTTCTTCACGTGGCGTTGCCAGGAGAGAATAGGATCTGTCTCTCCCTATCAAAGATCGTGGCATAAGTTGGAATAGAACCCAGACCATAAGTATATGAACCTATCATCAATCCAAAAGACTACCAAAATCCTCTACTCTGTAACTCTGGATGAGAATTCTGACTCACAGGCTACCTCTAATGGTTTGCAGCATGTTCAGTACGTTCATTTACTTGGTTGACCCAATCGCCATCAACTAGCTACCTTGGCTACCCAGTGCATACATTCCACTCTAGTTTGTTATCACCGAAATAAAATCACGTAACTGCCACCTACACAGAACTGCCAACAGTGTAGGACGCAAAAATTTAAATGAGAACTGTTCCTCTCCTCTTGAGCTGCTCTGTTGTGCTACCTGTTTGTTGAAAACGTCGTGCAGTGCAAAACAAGATAAGATGTCGAGAGTTCGAGTGCATTTACTGTTACATTTCTTAAAACGCAATTGTGCTGTCTGCTGAAACTTCAGCAGAACTTTGAACATAATTCCCTTCACTTCACAACCGAAAACAGTTGCATGTGGAAAATGGGGTAACTTCTGTGACATTTTGTTCCTTTCAGGTTTAATAGACGTCCAGGCAGCAAATGAATCTCTAAACGTTTGTATTAGGTAAGGGGAGAGCACATCGTGTCAATATACGTTAGAAAAATATTTTTTACATTAGCTGTTGTGTGGTATTGGCATTTCATTATTCTTCATACTTAGTTTGACAGCATTAACCCAGAACAAGTTTTCTACATGCATATAATCAATAAACTGCATGTGCATTGTCTGACTGTTATAGATAACATCAGAGAATTCGCATATATCGTTGATGACTAATTTCTCTCTCATGTTTACTATTGTTTTAACAACACTAAAAGAAACCTTACGAAAATATTAGAGAGGGCGGTCCGTTTGTCCACTTTTTAGGACGAAAGTGGGGAGCCAGAGTAAATCTGTGGTTCGGATTGCTTCTTTCCCCTCCCAACTTACCTACGGGTTTAGTCGACTGTTAGCTTCTGCCATGTCTGTGAAAGTCTAAGGCACCAACGGCTGTACTGTTTAGAATAAAAGGCACTAATATCTGATCCATTCTCTAGCCTGCCATAACTATATTACTACACTCCTGGGAATTGAAATAAGAACACCGTGAATTCATTGTCCCAGGAAGGGAAAACTTTATTGACACATTCCTGGGGTCAGATACATCACATGATCACACTGACAGAACCACAGGCACATAGACACAGGCAACAGGACATGCACAATGTCGGCACTAGTACAGTGTATATCCACCTTTCGCAGCAATGCAGGCTGCTATTCTCCCATGGAGACGATCGTAGAGATGCTGGATGTAGTCCTGTGGAACGGCTTGCCATGCCATTTCCACCTGGCGCCTCAGTTGGACCAGCGTTCGTGCTGGACGTGCAGACCGCGTGAGACGACGCTTCATCCAGTCCCAAACATGCTCAATGGGGGACACATCCGGAGATCTTGCTGGCCAGGGTAGTTGACTTACACCTTCTAGAGCACGTTGGGTGGCACGGGATACACGCGGACGTGCATTGTCCTGTTGGAACAGCAAGTTCCCTTGCCGGTCTAGGAAAGGTAGAATGATGGGTTCGATGACGGTTTGGATGTACCGTGCACTATTCAGTGTCCCCTCGACGATCACCAGAGGTGTACGGCCAGTGTAGGAGATCGCTCCCCACACCATGATGTCGGATGTTGGCCCTGTGTGCCTGGGACGTATGCAGTCCTGATTGTGGCGCTCATCTGCACGGCTCCAAACACGCAGACGACCATCATTGGCACCAAGGCAGAAGCGACTCTCACCGCTGAAGACGACACGTCTCCATTCGTCCCTCCATTCACGCCTGTCGCGACACCACTGGAGGCGGGCTGCACGATGTTGGGGCGTGAGCGGAAGACGGCCTAACGGTGTGCGGGACCGTAGCCCAGCTTCATGGAGACGGTTGCGAATGGTCCTCGCCGATACCCCAGGAGCAACAGTGTCCCTAATTTGCTGGGAAGTGGCGGTGCGGTCCCCTACGGCACTGCGTAGGATCCTACGGTCTTGGCGTGCATCCGAGCGTCGCTGCGGTCCGGTCCCACGTCGACGGGCACGTGCACCTTCCGCCGACCACTTGCGACAACATCGATGTACTGTGGAGACCTCACGCCCCACGAGTTGAGCAATTCGGCGGTACGTCCACCCGGCCTCCTGCATGCCCACTATACGCCCTCGCTCAAAGTCCGTCAACTGCACATACGGTTTACGTCCACGCTGTCGCGGCATGCTACCAGTGTTAAAGACTGCGATGGAGCTCCGTATGGCACGGCAAACTGGCTGACACTGACGGCGGCGGTGCACAAACGCTGCGCAGCTAGCGCCATTCGACGGCCAACACCGCGGTTCCTGGTGCGTCCGCTGTGCCGTGCGTGTGATCATTGCTTGTACGGCCATCTCGCAGTGTCCGGAGCAAGTATGGTGGGTCTGACACACCGGTGTCAATGTGTTCTTTTTTCCATTTCCAGGAGTGTAGACTCACGTGTAAAAGATGCTCTAAGAAAGAAGAAAAATTCCTTTTGAATCGTGGTAAAAACTAGTCAATTGCATAACGAATTCCTGCTCATCTGGAAGCTGTAACTTACGTACGCTGTAGTGGATTTTTTATATTGTTTCTAGTCAGCAAAAACTGTTGTGTGTTTTTCCAATTCAATACCTTTGCAGGCTTTTACTCAACATGATTTTGTAGTAGATTAGTTGGTTATACAGGTAGTTGGTTATTAGTGTGTTTTCTTGCCATGCAAAAGTTTGCCATTTCATTACGGGTAGAAATTTTTGCCTGGAAAGGAGAATGTTGTAAAAGTTCGCAAGTCCTACCTGGCGAGAATGTGTGTTTGCCGTAAGTTAACTGCCAAAAATTTGTAAAATTTGTTTTTATATATTTTAGAAATGTTAATGTTATTAACTGTGAATGTCCCCCCACCCCGTGTGCATGACTCATGAGTTTTGGTTGAGATTAGTAACCCTTGGCGAACCAGTAGTAATTTTACGGTTCAAGCGGAAAAAGGCGTTACCTGTTGTGCAGCACCGTAAGTTTTTCACCATTGCACTGTCAGCCGAAAGTATTTTCTTCCGATTTCCTTATCGATTTTTGATCTGACTGCCTGTAGCTCTTTCACAGAATGGACAAAAAAGTAACAGTCAGCGGGACGCAAACTTCGAACCATAACAGACGCTTTTTCACAGCTCAGCACGTTACCACAGAGAGAGCGAAGAGGTGTGCGTCTTGGCTACCTCTGAGGAATGCAATGGTGGCTGCTATTTAAAGGACGAGAGTAGTTGCGATTTCCACGTGCAACGACTTTCCTGGGCTGAAAGCCATAAATTTACAATCTTTTGATACACCTCAAGTGTTAATAATTTAGACTATTCAATGGAAATGACATGAAAAATCAAGTGAACTTTGAGGCTTAATTCCGTGCACACCAAGTAACTCGTCGATCGCGTAACATACCTTACCTTGTTGCCAAATCTCAGTTACAGAACCAGCAGGAAGAAGACGAACCGAAGTGATCCTACAGCAAGCTACTATGGCCATAACTATAAAATAACGTAATGCGTCTGATTCGCATTTCTGTAACTAGGTTTAGGGACTTTTGTAAAGAAATTGAATCTTGGTATGTAAAGAAATCTTTCATTAACATGACACGTTCCACATCATTACAAAATGCAGTATTCGTGATCTATGCAACAAGTATCTAATCTAATCATATTGCTGACTAGTCATGATGAGTCATGAAATTTTCGCCAATATCAGCAATCAAATCTGAACTTGAAAATAAAAGACGACAATTTTTGTAATAAACCGGGACACCTATCAAGATACTTCCGTTCCTGTTAACTATCTATGAAAGATATCTCATACACCTCCATTCAGAAGTAACAAACTGTGCATGCATTTAAAGATGAAGCGCATGATGTGAAGTTCTTGGATGGAGATACGAACCTAACACGTAATCGGATTGCTAATTAAGTAAAATCAAATGTTACGTATCAGTTTTGCTTACCAGCTGCTAGGTGTTTGAATCTAAAATAAGGATACAAATTTTTGTGCCTGAGCGTCAATCGAACCGCACACGTACCATCCTTCTTTATCATCCACGAATATAGCTTAAGTATCAATTGCTTACTCACCAACAATAAGATGTGTGCGTGTTTGACCTATTGCGATTATTGGCAACACATGAACAGACATCAAAAATGCACTTTAGTTTTGACTAGCAGGCCGGTGTGCACGTGATAGGGCTTGAAATGAAATTATGAATATTTTTGTACCGGATTAAGATTCGGACCCACGTACTTACTCTTAGAGGAGCCCTAGAGAAGATTGCAGTCTTGGGAAAAGGAACAAAATTGTTGGACTATACTGTGCCCAGAGATTCAGATCCTTGAAAGAGGAGATACGAATTCGAATCACAGTCCAGCAGCAAATTTTTCAACGTTTCTCGTTCAATCAAGTAAAAATAGAGCTCTGTTCCTTTAAATGGCTATCGGTTCATCAAATAAAATAAAATTTTCTAAATTAAGTAAGTTTACTGGCGACAGTATTTCTGTTCACAACAACTTCCGCCTATGCCATTTCCCAAAGCAAACTGGCTCTGCCCAGTTGGTAATGAATGAACGTGATGTTTAATGCCGATTCTGGATTATAACGTCTTTCTTTTGAGGTTACCAGAGGTAAAGTAAATCTGTTTGTGCCTCTAAAAAGTAAATACCTGAACCCACGCATTGCACCTGTGATAGTTCGTTGCACCAGACCATTGTGGCCACATTTCCCAGCCCCAGGAGTGTGCTGTAACGGATAATATGCTTTCCCTACAAAATTAGTCACGGTGGAAAACATGCGAGTCTATTAAATGGTTAAGTAGAAGCAAGCTTTTGACGCGGAGATTATGCTGTTCTCATGTCAGCAGGATGTAAAGACTCTTCCAGGCATCATAGCCTCGATGTGAAGCCATTTTGAAATTTTCACTAATTTCTTAGTTCGAGAAAATCCACTGTGAAGAGTGAAGTTACCGGATAATTCGATTATTACCGTCATTATTACTATCATTTTCTTCATACCGCTGCTGGAACACATGTGCTTGAACACCATTTAATGCCTTTTGATCATTATAGAAGTAGTTTCCTAAGAACAGGTTCTTTCCCTGTCTACAGAATTCTTTTCGTGTTTATATCAAATATCAGCAATTACTCGTAGATTACATTTAAACCGAAGTAATTGATAACAAAAACGCGCTGTCTTTCTTCATTTACTTGCGCCCAGAAATGGCTGTCGAATACTGCCAAACCAAAAGCCAAGGCATTTTACTGCCTTCCGATATACGTCGCTGTCAGTTCCTCCATATGATTTGGTCGACGTAACCTGTTGTGTATGACAGAGACTGTTTTAGAAAATCATTTGTTTTCCTTTGCAATAAACATAAAGATTTTCATTCTAAGTTACTCAAGTTCAAAATTTTCGCTACATTAGTTCAAATTGAATATTCGCATCTATAATGTAGGAAAGTATTTCACAGTTGCAAAACTCTCATCCGACTCATTGACTTTATACTTAGTCGCTGACCATAAAATCTAGCTCAGAGTGACGCCAGTTTAAGTAAACTAAATGTTGCGAAGACTGTTTGCCAGTGCTCTTTCAAACCGGAAAATGCGGAATTCACTCATTGGGCTCCATAAGTACACTGTAACAGTAATTTCTGTGTGTATGCAATGCATACTCTTTTTCAAATTCTAAAGGTGGCAGGGGTAAAATACAGGGAGCGAAAGGCTATTTACAATTTGTACAGAAACCAGATGGCAGTCATAAAAGTCGAGGGGCATGAAAGGGAAGCAGTGGTTGGGAAAGGAGTGAGACAGGGTTGTAGCCTCTCCCCGATGTTATTCAATCTGTATATTGAGCAAGCAGTAAAGGAAACAAAAGAAAAATTTGGAGTAGGTATTAAAATTCATGGAGACGAAGTAAAAACTTTGAGGTTCGCCGATGACATTGTAATTCTGTCAGAGACGGCAAAGGACTTGGAAGAGCAGTTGAACGGAATGGACAGTGTCTTGAAAGGAGGATATAAGATGAACATCAACAAAAGCAAAACGAGGATAATGGAATGTAGTCAAATTAAATCGGGTGATGCTGAGGGAATTAGATTAGGAAATGAGACACTTCAAGTAGTAAAGGAGTTTTTCTATTTAGGAAGTAAAATAACTGATGATGGTCGAAGTAGAGAGGATATAAAATGTAGACTAGCAATGGCAAGGAAAGCGTTTCTGAAGAAGAGACATTTGTTAACATCGAATATAGATTTATGTATCAGGAAGTCGTTTCTGAAAGTATTTGTTTGGAGTGTAGCCATGTATGGAAGTGAAACATGGACAATAACTAGTTTGGACAAGAAGAGAATAGAAGCTTTCGAAATGTGGTGCTACAGAAGAATACTGAAGATAAGGTGGATAGATCACGTAACTAATGAGCAGGTATTGAATAGGATTGGGGAGAAGAGAAGTTTGTGGCACAACTTGACTAGAAGAAGGGATCGGTTGGTAGGACATGTTTTGAGGCATCAAGGGATCACAAATTTAGCGTTGGAGGGCAGCGTGGAGGGTAAAAATCGTAGAGGGAGACCGAGAGATAAGTACACTAAGCAGATTCAGAAGGATGTAGATTGCAGTAGGTACTGGGAGATGAAGCAGCTTGCACAGGATAGAGTAGCATGGAGAGCTGCATCAAACCAGTCTCAGGACTGAAGACAACAACAACAACAATGCAATGCATACGGATTGTAGAATTTAGTGGTGCTCTCTTTTCCACTTGTAGCCGGCTGCGGTGGCCGTGCGGTTCTAGGCGCTCCAGTCCGGAGCCTCGCTGCTGCTACGGTCGCAGGTTCGAATCCTGCCTCGTGCATGGATGTGTGTGATGTCCTTAGGTTAGTTAGGTTTAAGTAGTTCTAAGTTCTAGGGGACTGATGACCACAGCAGTTGAGTCCCATAGTGCTCAGACCCATTTGAACCATTTTTTTTCCTCTTGTGTATATACTTGACCTAAACGGGCCCTTTGTCATTACAGGCTATGGGCAGTGCAACATCATACTGACAACAGTAATGTGCTTATACTGACAACCTCATTGTTCGTTTTATCTGATTTTCTAATCATTTAAACAAAACAACATAACTTTGCACTGTCCCTTTTCTTTCTGTGAAATTTGTGAGCACGGTTTTTGCCTTCCAACCAGCGAAATGCGGCAAAGTACGGCCGGTAAAAGATTCACAAATCACGATTTACTGCCGTTAAGACGATTTCTTTAAACATTGTCGCAGCTGAACGAATTTAGTGTCTTCTTAAATCGTCTTATGCAGCAACGTTCACAAATATCTCAAATAGGAAAAGCTCTTTATCCAGGTACGAAGGTTATAAAACAAACTTCCCACAGTTTGTATCAGGTTGATCTTTTCGTCTAATAGCACTGCGTAAGTATTTTGTCTAAGAGGTATCACAGGTAGTGTTCCTGTGGCTGTGGCAATCATTGGTTGAAATGGAGTTTAACACCAATGCGTACAGTACTGCTAAATATTCAAAATGATTATCAACCTGAGTTCATCCACAAACTGAGGCGTATTTATAATATTGAAGCTAGACTGTGTATCTTTGTCTTCCTTGAGTGGGCAATGGAAGGTGTTTACACACACGTATACAATACAATGAATACAAAATTGTGTGTGTCAAATCTTATGAGACTTAACTGCTAAGGTTATGAGTCCCTAAGCTTACACACTACTTAACCTAAATTATCCTGAGGACAAACACACACACCCATGCCCGAGGGAGAACACGAACCTCCGCTTGGACCAGGCGCACAGTCCATGACTGCAGCGCCTTAGGCCGCTCGGCTAATCCTGCGCGGCAATACAATGAATACTTCGAACGCTATAGTTAACGTTGCTCTCATAAACTAATTTTGTTTTTTTTTTAATTCTTCTGGGTTTTCAGTTTGCAATATGTGTTGTAGATACAGTCTTAGACAAAAAAACTTGACCGCCGAGTCGTTCACGTAAGGGGGACAATACAGTCGTGCTTCCCTCTGAATTCTGTGTCCAGTAATATGCTCGATCTGGCAACATTGTAGACTGTGGCACTTCTCGGAGGGAGTTTTTACTATAGTCTGAGAACATCACTCTTGATTGCCACCATAGTCTTGACGTACAACGCGAGACTAGCTACTACGACGTCTGGCAAGCGAAAGCACACGTCGACAAAATTTTTAACGCCCCTTTCCTCTCGGTGCTGAAGCTATGAGTGCAATTCAAGCGAATCTACAATATATTTCGCTTTTTGTCACATTGGTAATAACAGTATGGTTTAACACCTTCTAGGGGCGCATAGTACCGAAACAGTGACCGCGTACATGACTGCAATATGAGGAATCAGTCGAAATGGAATGTGGAGCCATCAGCTATACCGTGACTGAGACAGATGAGTTGAAATGTGCAGTTTGGAAATCCTCCATAACGCTGCCAAACTCTTCCAGTTTCCTTATGCTGCAACTGTCTTTTATTTAAAATAACCCTATGTGTGCGGTGTGTTATAGCAGGCACAGTAACAGAATGATTTACGCCATGTGATATCCTGTTTTCTGTGAGAGGCAAAGGATCAGAACGTGTCAATGTCAGCTAAGAACCTGACACAGCCCTCGAAGTCGTGGCGGAACAACAGAATGTGTGGCAGTGTACAAAGCGTGATACAGCAGAAAAACAAAAACAATGTTTCAAACAACGGCACAGGGTCAGAGGGAGCGTCACTTGTGACTTACAGTATAGTCTGTGGGATATGGTCATCCTCCAAAAGTATATGTGATGAAACTTTAAACTGGTCTGTGCAGTGGATCAATACCTGTATATTCAATAGGATCGTCACATGTGCTCGAAGCCGGCACGGAAGCGGTATTTGTTTTCGATGTATGGGAGGAGGGAGGTTCGGTAAAAATCTTATCGAGTTCTCTATCGGATGCAGTTAGTGGAGCTTTTATAGTTCGTAATTTTTCTCTGGTGGATAGAACAATGATAATAGAGTGTTGGGGTGATAGAAGTGAATGTGCCCCGAGGGATGTGAATCTGTAGTACCTGCTTGTAGTTTGGAGAGGCACCACAACGCAGTAACAAAATCCACATACTTCCCCCAATTACAGTACTGTCTTTTATACTACCTCGTGTTACAGGAGCAGGCTTTGTTTCTGTCGAATGGTCAAAACACAGTTCTGTCACAGTAACTCAGCTCTGCCTGTTTCTACATGGGTTGCAGAAGGTGGTAGACATAGATTTCTCCGACTTCTCAGTTCCAACTTACATTGGAACAATCACATGCACAGAGCTGCACGGACGGTAGTGCAGAGTCTGAGGGGTAGTTGCAAGATGCATAGGGGCTACCTATGGAATTATATTGTAGCAAATAGGATCGAGAAAGGTGGCTCATATCGGGATATGAGTCAGAAGTATGATTCTGTAGTGACTAATCATTAGAGGACTTCATATTATCCAATGCATGTATGTGTGTGAATGTAATGACCCGATTCCAAATAATAGACATCATTTCTAGCAGATAGCGTAGCACTAGAGATCTGCAAAGCTAGTGCACATTTCTTACGACTTCAATCCGCACACCATCTACTACTGTTTGTGATCCTTGTCAATCAGTCATCGCCTATAGCTCAGTGGATACATCGCACAACCTCTGACATGATATCGAGACAGAATATGTTACAAATACTGGAGAAATATCTAGTGGCGACTGCGGTAGGGGGTTGCAAATAGCGGTTTCATACCACCTTCCTCAACCGAATCACTTTCAAAATCCAGCGATTTTATGACGATGTTGCATCACGGGCTTCACGTAACTGGACTGCTGGTCTGATAATACACACTCCTACGATCACCGTCTCAGTATTTGTCTGGCAAAACCATGTGATTCGTAGGTAATGTCATATGTAGATTTATAAAGCCAGGATAGCTTTCAAAATTGGTACTTGTGAGCACTTGTAGAAACAAGACCGCTTGTGACAGTAACATATGGTAGTTGTTGGAATCGGGTTTTTTAACATCTGGCGGTTTGTAAGACGATTAAACATCTCTTTATAAGTCACGGTGGTGGCACTCGCAAGAAAAACCCATAGTTAATTTTTGGTCAGTATTATTTCTTATCGCCAGCGATCAGTTATGTACGAAGTACTATACATAGTAGTAGGGGGTGCGTGATAGGTTCGCCTTGAGCATCAGGTTTATAAAGCACGTGTTTGTGTTCCAACATGTGCAAAGGAAATGACTATGCCCATTTGTAAGGAAGGTATGGATTTAACGTGGAGTACTGTGAGGGAAGAGTATGTCAAGTCATAAGAATGATACTGATATTTCTATTTCCAGAGCCACAGCCGTCAACAGGGCGTATTTCCGATACTTCGCTCATTGTCAAATGTCATTGAACTGCGACCGCGATCTTGGCATTTAGTTGTAACGCCAGGGATAAAACGTACATGAGATCTATTTCTTAGGATGATGATTCTACCTGTGCGTGCTCAGTGTGCAGCGACGGCGACCTGTGCAGGGATGATTCACGTTTCCCGTTAACTGTAGGAACTATCCAAATGGAGAGACCTTCTGGAATGTACGAATAGCGGACTAATACTTAGTATATGTTGGACAGCTTTGGTGATCACATGGAAATTTGAGAATATTCAATATGGACGTGTATTTGCACTGGACCGCTATTCCCGCCAATGTAAATTATTCGGTTGACTGCTTCTGCACATTTCGCCTCTTTATTTAGCTGAGAGAAGATCGGTTGTGGTGTGCGCATCTAGCATGAAGAAGACACATTTTCCGGTTCTCTAGACATGAGAAACACCTTAGTTGATCTTGTAAATTATAGGGATTATTTGGAATCTGCTGCATCAATGACAACGGTATTCATGAGTGGAAATATCAGTTTTCTCTATTTTTTCGAGTTTCAGCGTAATGGTCTTCGCAGGTGTGACAAGTTTCTAGTTACTCAGTGGTTTACAGCACTCCCCACCTAGGCAAAGTTTTGGGTTTGTAGAGAAATATTTCCAGTCTATATCTTCGGAATTATGTTGCACGAGTGATAAGTAGGCTCCTGCTGTGTGTGTGATATAGAGAAGTACCGCGAAAATGGTATACTATGGCAAACCGTGCAAAAATACAATTGTCGTTGTAATCCCAGAGTCTGTATATGGGTGTAGAAAAGCACGCAAGCAAGCAGGTCCGAACCAGAAACAGTAACACAGTTTTGCTGAGGGGGAACGAGCCCGAATTTGTAGAACAGTTCTGAGCGTGACTCTGGTCCGCTGAGAGTGGTCTGGTCACTCGTCGGCCGTGGATGACCGTCGACCTGGCAGGGAAGTACCTAGTGCTGCGAGGAGTGTATACAGTGCTGTCTGTCTTCACAGTAAATGATTTTGCGTGGTGCAGGATACGAATTGTATGTTTACTACATCGACACAGTACGCAGTGATATACTGGAGATCTGCTTTGCTCCTGTCCTCAGTGGGAGAGCAGTGTAATTGAGTAAGAGTCTTTCATTATTTGACGAGCTGTAGGCAACTTTGCAGGGTTTAATTGTTGGTGCAGTATGGTTATCTGTACAGAATACAATCATAACGCTCTGTTCATTCATGAGACATCCTTTGCGCATGGACTTAGGAGCGTCTACAAACTAATTCGAACAAGATGGAGGCAAGGTATGTATGGAAAGTTCTGCGACAGCAAGTGTTCAAAGACAAGCTGAAACAGTCCATCCATCTCTGGCAGGGATGCAGTCACTCATCCGCCATTATGGCTTTAGGACATCTCCAGACCTGTAGCTGTAGGATACCGAAATTTCCAGCCATTTTTTTCTCTTCTGTGAGACTGCTCCGAATTCTGTTAGCATAATTGTTCTGATTTCCCCCATCTGTGCTTAGAGCATGCTCTCTTTCCAAACAACAAGAATGCTTTTATGATTAACCGTGTTTTCACGAGCATGTACAGATTTTTAGCGATGGGAACCTTTAACGATTCTGAGACTTATATTGATAGCAGGACAAACATTTCACATGATGCATCAGCCCCGCTGGGTACACATTCGTAGCTAGACACAGCTCGCATATTCCGTTAGGATCGTTAGGAAGAATCCATAGGTATCGCATCACCAGTGGTAAACACACATGCTGCCCAGAGGCGTCTCGCATATGGGACCAGCGTGAGTGCGCCTTGGAGTTCTGTGACATAACACTCAAAGCACTGTAACTGCATAACCAAAAAATAGACCCAAATTCACCTGCTCACAGTAGGCAGCAGTAGCGTGAGAGCGATGGCTCACACTGGCAGCATCGATGCACACGTGCCCTTGGAGCATCTGTGCTCTGGAAATAGGTCTTTCGAGAGGTATTTCTCAGGTGTCAAGTATGAAAAGGATGCCAGTGCCTCATGCTTGAGGGACCCAAACAGGCACCTGTGCGTGGCCTGGCAGCGGGTTGCTACATCACTTTTCGGGGGCTGTCAGCGCATCCCGACTTCTGGGAGCATGTGCAGTAGCCTCCTGTGCACTCCAGAGGGAAGGGGGGCGGTGGGCGGGGTCTCTGCACGTTGTTTGCGATTCTGTTGCATTATTTTGCGAGCAAGTGTGTAGGCTGTGCATTGCATTATTTGGACAGTTTACGACTTGTTTTCGTGTCTGCACATAAGTGTACTGCATTATTTAGGAGCAGTCTGCATGTATGTGTGCTGTGCACTGAAATTATTTTTTGTAATTTAGGAATTGTTTGCATGTCTGCAAAGCATGATTTCGGTAATTTACGAGTAGTTTACAGGTCTGTAGGCGGTGTGGTGTGACCCCAAGCATGTCAGAGCATGTGTTTTGTATTAGTGTGATAAATATACTATCTAAAATCCATCCCTAAATAAATTATTCCAAAATAAATAAGTACACTCCTTCGTGTCTCCAGCAGCCCAGCATAGGCTGAGTCATTTTCCCCTCCAGGCAACCATCTTGGGCTACGTCACAGAACGGACGACAGCACCCTCTGGTGGCAATGCTTTGTATCAGGTCAGTTGGACTGTGGACCCCATGTCGATCACACTGTTTCCCATCATTTTCCCCCGTCATCTTGGATTACGTCACGCAACGGATGACAGCGCCCACTGGTGGCATTATTGTGTACTATGTAAGTAGGATTCTGGACCCCATGGCGACCACACTGTTTCCTGCCATTTCCTCCCACCCCAGAGCGATATCTTGGATGCTATCACAGAACAGACAACAGTGCCCTCTGTTGGCAGTACTGTGTACTAGGTCAGTTGGACTATGGACAACTACACTTGATGGTGGTACTACCTGTAATTGTATGAAAAAAAAGACTTATGTTCACCACACTTTGAGTCCTCTTCCCACCAGTCCCTAGGGAGAGGCAGTGGTCACATGACTTAGGTTAGTGGAGGTATTCCAACTGCTCTCTCTTTCCTGCCATTTTCTTAGGATAGTAGGGAGAACCTAATTGACCTATCTTCCCTCCAAAATTCAAACATCCCACCAGTTCCTAGGAAGAGGTGGTGGTCGGGTGACTCAGGTTTGTGGAGGCAGTCCTAGTGCCCTTTCTTTCCCACCATTTTCTTATCTTAGCAGAGGTGTGTTGCATTTTCCTGGTTCAATTTGAACTTCCCGCCATTTTCTAGGGGTGGGGAGGGGGTTCGGTTACTAAAGGTAGCCCAATTGACCTATCTTCCCGCCGAAATCCGCCATCTTGAATGACCTCATGCTCTGTTGCCAAGTCTACAGGTGATCATGGATGACGTCATCGCCGCCATCTTGGATACATCTGGCAACAATGGAGAGTGGAGTGACGCCTGCCTAGTCCCCCTGCTGAGAACAATGTGAAAGTAATTACCCTAAAACGCAGTTCATTATTTTATTTTCTACGAAAGTGTGAAAAATAGAGATTTTTTGTGACTTCTAAAGTAAAATGTAAATGTCGTGTGACAAGGGCCTCCTGTCGGGTAGACCATTCGCTGGGTGCAAGTCTTTCGATTTGACGCCACTTCGGCGACTTGCGCGTCGGTGGAGATGAAATGCTGATGAATAGGACAACACAACACCCAGTCCCTGAGCGGAGAAAATCTCCGACCCAGCCGGGAATCATCACACCCCAGTTGCACTGAACACTCAGCTACTGGGAGCGGGCATCCCTAAAGTGAATTATAACTGTGCAGTTTCTCGTGTTCTGCTAACAAAAAAGCGAGTGAAGATTTAATGATTTATACAATATCAGTTCCTCGCTAAAAGTTTCTTAATGCCTCAAGATATTGGATTCACGACCCAAGTGCTGTTTTCTGTGCAGGAAACAACTAGAGAAGGCTGCAGGTTGGTGAACATTAATTAGAACTAATACATTGCACTCAGGGCGTTGGAAGCAAATAGGTATCTCGCGTGTACTGCAGTCTTAGTACAAATGAGATCAGTGACACGTCATTTGTGGTAACACAGAGGAGGTGTGGAGGGAAATTTTCGAGGGAAAGGGTTTATCATATACACTAACAATATCCATCTCTCTCTCTTTTTCACTTGCCGTAATACACTTTCCACCTGGCAGTTAAAGTGCACATTTCCGAAATTTTACAGTATTGTATTATCTTAAAAACTCAATCAGCGTTTTCTGTTTTGTTGTTTCTCTGTAGGTCATCGTTTATACAAGCTATCTGCAGGCGTTTATATGAGCCAGCCAGCACGGCTGGCCAGTCAGCATCAGTGTGCCAGCAACACTTGTGCGGCTGTGAGATTTTCTCGGTCTTATCGGCGACGTTGCTTATTATTATCTGACTTGAGTGTACACGAGAGGGGGTGCTTTAAGCTCCACGTAAACTACAGAACAGTGGGGTAACAGCAGACGAAGAAGTATACATACCGCAATGTTTTACAGCAGGTTTATTCTTAACAACACGTAAACGGTGTTGTGCAGTCAGTATTCGACTACAGATCATCCGGTTAACTAAGCATTAGGATTGTTTGTTTACTTCGCAGAGTTTTTTCTCACGTGAACTAAATGGATAAAAAAAATCCCAGCGGTGCGTTTAAGCGGAAAAAATCGTATGCAAAAATAAGAGAGTAAACAGAAATTGACAAATTTCTTACTCAGCCCACCACAAGCATTTCCGGCACAAACATTCGTGTTGACGGTGACAGACAATGTGGTATCTGTTGAGAAGCCTATTGAAGACGGTCGGACAGTAACCGCAGGCCACGACCACGCCACCGATCGTGTCGACGACGTCTGCATCGCACGCGAAACACGGAAAGAACAGTCGACCTACACAATTCTCTAAAAGGTACATAATACCTCCTACGACTTGAGAAGCTCCACTAACGAGACCCTAAGTGATAAAGAAAAACATTAATTCTCGACATGATGACGTTACAGTCTTCAGGACCATTTCCTAAAGATCCCCACCAGAGCAACAGGTGTTTTCAATATCATACTACGTATGTTTCAGTTTCCAAGTATGGACCAGCTAATCGTTTTTGGCCGTGTTACTCCAAAATTCTAGATACTGCGTATTGTCAACTTTTCTGGTTGTTTGCTTCGCAAAAGAGTACTGTACGATATGCAGCTAACCGGGACTGGAAACACTTACCAGAAAGAATTAAAGAACACAGTTTCTGAGTGGCCGTACGGAAGCAAGTGCCATGTACATACTTAGGAAAAAGAATGATACTATCGGCAAGAAAGTTGAAAATTCATTTAGGAAAATGGTTCTTACAAGGTTATTCGATGTCACAGTTGCTCTAGCAAAACGTTCGTTGGCTTTCAGAGGGTAACTAGAAAACTTACGTCAGGAGGAAGGATACCGGGGCAATTTCCTGTCCGTTGTAGAGCTTGTCAGCCGGCATGATCACATTTTGCGGCACGTTTTAGATATGCCCAAAGGTGATAGAACCCAGTACGTAGTCCTGGATGGTGAGTGTTCATCGGAGGTGAGGGTATCATCTGGAGTACCCCAGGGAAGTGTGGTAGGTCCGCTGTTGTTTTATATCTACATAAATGATCTTTTGGATAGGGTGAATAGCAATGTGCGGCTGTTTGCTGATGATGCTGTGGTGTACGGGAAGGTGTCGTCGTTGAGTGACTGTAGGAGGATAAAAGATGACTTGGACAGGATTTGTGATTGGTGTAAAGAATGGCAGCTAACTCTAAATATAGATAAATGTAACTTAATGAAGACGAATAGGAAAAAGAATCCCGTAATGTTTGAATACTCCATTAGTAGGGTAGCACTTGACACAGTTACGTCGATTAAATATTGGGGCGTAACATTGCAGAGCGATATGAAGTGGGACAAGCATGTAATGGCAGTTGTGGGGAAGGCAGATAGTCGTCTTCGGTTCATTGGTAGAATTTTGGGAAGATGTGGTTCATCTGTTAAAGGAGACCGCTTATAAAACACTAATACGACCTATTCTTAAGTACTGCTCGAGCGTTTGGGATCCCTATCAGGTCGGATTGAGGGAGGACACAGAAGCAATTCAGAGGCGGGCTGCTAGATTTGTTACTGGTAGGTTTGATCATCACGCAAGTGTTACGGAAATGCTTTAGGAACTCGGGTGGGAGGCTCTAGAGGAAAGGAGGCGTTCTTTTCGTGATTCGCTACTGAGTAAATTTAGAGAACCAGCATTTGAGGCTGACTGCAGTACAATTTAACTGCCGCCAACTTATATTTCGAGGAAATACCACAAAAATAAGATAATAGAGATTAGGGCTCGTACAGAGGCATATAGGCAGTCATTTTTCTCTCGTTCTGTCTGGGATGGAACAGGGAGAGAAGATGCTAGTTGTGGTACGAGGTACCCTCCGCCACGCACCGTATGGTGGATTGCGGAGTATGTATGTAGATGTAGAAAGCTGATCATTTTTACTTCTAAGAAATTTTCTTGGCGTTTTATTTTTGTTTGTTTTTTCAATTGCTTACATTCGAAAACATTTTTTAAATTACACCTTTTTGTTTATAGCATCTACAACGTATGTGAGTCCAACAATTCAAAATGAATTGATTGAGTGCTTAGGAAACAAACTTGAAAATAAGCTGCTAGAACAAATTAAAACATCACCATTTTTTACCATCATAATGGACACTGCACAGGATACATCGAAGGTTGATCAGATAAGTACTGTTTGAGATATGCAGTAATAATCAGATCGGAAAATGGACAACCGATCGGTATAGAAGGAAAATAATTATTCCTAGGTTTTTATGCAGTTAGTTATTTACAGAAATATAGAGTTAAAAAAGTGCGTGGATCAAGGTTATGATGCGACCAGTATGACGAGTGGTGTTTATAATAGTGTAACAAAACACATTAAGAATATTCAGCCAGATGCGGAGTATGTACATTGTGCCAGTCATAATTTGAATTTAGTAATAAATGATGCCGTTAGCAGGTGCGTGGAAGCACAGATTTTTTCGCAACAATACAAGACTTATATAATTTTTTTGGGAATTGCGTAAGTGTTAGGATCTACTGTCTAAATTCACTGCCGAGTCAGAAACAATTCTAAGAAAATTAAATCCAACTACACTCATGCTCATAAATTAAGGGTAATGCTGATACATAGTGAAACGACGGTCTGGTGGACGGTTTGCTGGTTTAAATCACCTGGGGGTGTGACCATGCGGTGCATCTGAAATGCGGTCGTCGCGCGGTGGTGCTGGCAGCACATACGCAGAGCTGTGTTGGTGCATGTCAGAGTACGGCGCAGCGAGTACGTGTGCAGAAGTTATCAAACCCGCTAATGGTGAATGCGTGTGGAAGATGGATCAAAGAACACTTATTGACGACGCTATGAGGGGTAAAATACTAGGGCGAATGGAGGCTGGTCAAAGACAGCATGCCATAGCACGCGCCCTACCTGCGTCACAAAGTGTGATCTCAAGATTATAGCAACGATTCCAGCAGACAGGAAAAGTGTCCACAGTTTACAACACCATAAGAAGACCGACATCTCATCATCAGTGCCCACAGACGGCCACGGAATACTGCAGGTAGCCTTGCTCGGAACCTTACCGCAGCCACGGGAAAACTTTACAGACGACTGAACAGACACTGTTTATTCACCTGGAGACCTGCGATATGCATTCCACTGACGACTGGTCACAGGAGAGCCCGTAAATCCTGATGTCAAGAACACAGTACCTGGTCACTTGAACAGTGGTCCCAGGTTATGTTCACAGAGGAGTCCAGGTATAGTCTGAACAGTAATTCTCGCCGGATTTTCATCTGGCGTGAACCAGGAACCAGATACCAACCCCTTAATGTCCTTGAAAGGGACCTGTATGGAGATCGTGCTTTGATGGTGTGGGGAATGAATCATTTTGAATGGTTCACGTACAACCCTGCATGTCTTCGACAGAGTAACTGTAACAGGCCAAGTGTATCGGGACGTCAGTTTGCACCAGTATGTCCGCCTTTTCAGGGGTGCAGTGGGTCCCACCTTCCTCCTGCTGGATGATAACGCACATACCCACCGAGCTGCCATCGTAGAGGAGTACCTTGAAACAGAAGATATCAGGCGAATGGAGTGCCCTGCCTATTCTCCAGACCTAAACCCCATTGAGCACGTCTGAGATGCTCTCGGTCGACGTATCGCTGCACGTCTTTAAACCCCCAAGACACTTCAGGAGCTCCGACAGGCACTGGTGCAAGAGTGGGAGGCTATACCCCAGCAGCTGCTCGATCACCTGATCCAGAGTATGCCAACCTGTTGTGCGGCCTGTGTACGTGTGCATGGTGATCATATCCCATATTGTTGTAGGGGTACATGCGATGGAAACAGTGGCGTTTTGTAGCACATGTGTTTCGGGACGATTTTCTCACCTTATCACCAATACCGTAGACTTGCAGATCAGTGTAGTGTGTGTTCCCTATGTGCCCATGCTATTAGGGCCAGTTTTGTGTAGTGCAGCGTTGTGTGGCACAACATTCTGCAATTATCCTTAATTTATGAGTGTAGATGGAGTTAATATGATATCTGCAATAAAATCGTTTTTCCAATACAATCCAGGCATTGTGATAGATACGTAATACTAAAGGTCAGAGTAGCGAAGCAGAAAGTATTTAAAAATGTTAAATTTCGAGATCTTATTCCTCTGTGAATTCATGCACCAAATATTGAATGACATCAATTATGCATCCAAAATTTAATAAAAACGTGTTATTTATTTGAACGAGACAATTAGAGCTTTAACAAACCTTAAAACAAAATTGATATTTTATAGCAATGATTCCAGATCAAGTGCAAAGCCAATGAAACTGATTCCAGTTTTCAAGAAAAACAGCAAAACAAGCTTTAAAAAAAACATATCGATGAACTAGCTTCTGACCACTGATTTTGACACAGGGAAGAAATATTTAAAGTTACTATTTTCAGTAATGTATTAGACACAATTATGGCTCAATTAAGTACGCATTTCACTGGCGTGAGGGCAGTCTGTCAAATATTTAATTTCCTGACACCATCATTTCCGCTCACTGTAGATGGAACAACTTTATTACAAAAACGTGATCAATTCCAAAGAAAAATGTTTTGATATAATAGGCTCTCATTTTTCACTTCCGTTTATTGGCTCTGAGCGCTATGGGACTAAACTTCTGAGGTCATCAGTCTTCAGTTTATTAATACTTATCATCTTGTTCTACCTAAATTTACTTCGATTCGACCGTTAGCCAATTACGTAAGGAAATTACAACTAAATATGCAATGCTAGAATGCGTCATTGCGGAAGTGGTTACCACTGTTTTATAATTTTATACAATACCTCTCACTTTTGCAACAGCCGAAAGATCATTCAGCAAATTATAAATGATCTAACCTTATTTAAGGAACGACATAGGTCAAGCTCGACTCCGACGTTTGGCACTAATAGCAATCGAAAACAAGGCCGCATCGAGTCTAGATTTAACGGTACTTGTTGATGATTATGCAGAAACTAGAGCCAGAGAAAGATTATAAAATGAATTGTTAAAAAAGAACTGTATACTTCATTTTATCGTCTACCTGTATGATTAACCGTAATCTACTACAGCCACGAAAACATAGTCCACGCCTCCGACGCTTAGCGACAATTATCGATCGGAAATCGTAGCTGTAAGCGGACTCATACTGATCGGTAGGGTGCACTGAGCTCACAGCAGACTATAATAGTTTAGAGTGAGTTGCTGGCACTGATAACAGCCTGTCCTCTCCACGGATGTCAAGGTCCTGCCTTGACTGTTCCCAGCATGCTTCACAGCAAGGGGGCATGTTTTCGAGGCTGAGAACCACTTCTTCATTGCTTATATTTTACTTGCTTCTGTCTGCGACGTTCTTCGCCTAGTATCGACCAACGTTGAAAATTATCACACGGGATCCTTCTATCAGAATCTACATCTACATCTACATGGTTACTCTGCAACTCACACTTAAGGGCCTGGCAGAGGGTTCATTGAACCATTTTCATATTACTTCTCTACCATTCCACTTTCGAATGGCACGCGGGAAAAAGGAACACCTAAATCTTTCCGTTCGAGCTCTGATTTCTCTTATTTTATTATGATGATCATAATAGGTTTCAACAAAATATTTTCGCAATCGGAAGAGAAAGTTCCAGTATCAACCGATACCATCTGTCTTGCCTCCCCAGTTCTATTCAGTACCTCCTCATTAGTTATGCGATCTACCCATCTAATCTTCAGCATTCTTCTGTAGCACCACATTTCAAAACTTTCTTTTTTATCTAAACTGTTGATCGTCTATGTTTCACTTCCATACATGGCTACACTCCAGACAACTTCACACTTAAATCTATCTTCGATGTCAACAAATTTCTCTTCTTCAAAAATGCTTGTCTTGCCATTGCCAGTTTACATTTTATATGCTCTCAACTTCCGCCATTATCAGTTATTTTACTGCCTAAATAGCAAAACACATCTACTTCTTTAGTGTCTCGTTTCAAAGTCTAATTCCCTCAGTATCACTTCATTCAATCCGACTACCTTCCATTATCTTTCAAGAAGTTGTCCATACCGCTCAACTGCTTTTCCAAGTCCTTTGCTGTCCGACAGAATTACTATGTCATCGGAAAATCTCAGATTCTTTATTTCTTCTCCTTGAGCTTTAATTCCTACTCCAAAGTTTTTTTAGGTTTCATTTACTGCTTGCTACAATTCCGCCTCACTGCTTTCTCAACTACTGCTTCCCTTTCATGCTCGTGGACTGTGGTTTCTGTACAAGTCGTACACATTAGGCTCCCTGTTTTTCCTCCCGCTACCTTTAAAGTTGCAAAGAGCGTACTCCAATCAACATTGTGGAAAGCTCGAAGTCGGCAGTTGTTATAAAGGAAGGTTTGCTCCAACCTATCTGTTGTGTTTGGCAGGAAAGCCAACACCGTGTTACTAGAGGAGGCCGAAATGCACGCGTTTTGGCTCACGCAGGCTGGCGTGAGGTCTGGAACAGGACCTGGAATTTAGAATTTAGATTCAACGGACGTAGCTGGTGGAATACTTAACTTTAATCCATTAATGAAGAACGTTGGTTTTGACGGTACATAGTTCACCATATCAATAGTAACTGATAATGACGCCTTGCTAGGTCGTAGCAAATAACGTAGCTGAAGGTTATGCTAACTATCGTCTCGGCAAATGAGAGCGTAGAAATCAGTAAACCATCACTAGCAAAGTCGGCTGTACAACTGAGGCGAGGGCTAGGAAGTCTCTCTAGACCTGCCGTGTGGCGGCGCTAGGTCTACAATCACTGATAGCGGCGACACACGGGTCCGACGCATACTACCGGACCGCGGCCGATTTAAAGGCTACCACTTAGCAATTGTGGTGTCTGGCGGTGACACCACATTCCTCCCCCACAAATCGGCGTACGGTTGTGGCATAGGCTTCCGCCCGCCGTGGGGAGAACCCCATATTGACGTATGCGACGAGGTGGGGAGCCTAACAACAGGCGAGGCTGTGCCACATGCACCCTGCCATTCGGACCGCGGGGAGCTAGGACACGCCCGAAAACCTGCACCAGGGTGCACGCCAACATGCGGTGTATGCGCCCGGAGAGAGACGGGAGGGGCCGAAGGGTCGACATCCATCGGGCCGGGGCACCCGACGGGCGAAGACGACATATGGTGCGGAGCAGGCACGAGTTCCATGTCGGAGGTCAACTGGTCACGGGAAGCGATCGGCGGCGCGTGACCCAGGGAGGCGCCCGGCGGTTGCAGCGACGCGTCCACTGCGGGCGTCGTCGGCGGGAGAACAGTCGGCGACGGCGATGGCGGATGCGCGTCGCCATGGGGCAAAATGGAAGGCAGCGTCGGTAACACCTGGGGCTGAGGCGAGCCAGTAGATGGGTCCCCGGGGCGCTGACCGGACGGCACCGTCGCTGAAAGCAGACGGCGAGCGGCAGATCCCGTGCGACGACAGGGGCGCAGCTGATTGAGGTGCCGACGCACCTCACCAGAGGCCCCCAAAACCAGATACATAGCACGTCCGAGGCAGCGAAGAATGCACCCTTCAAGCCAGCCCCGTGAACCTTGATAGTGGCGATAGTAGACAACGTCGCCTGGAGCAAAAGCAGGTGTCTGCCGCTGCACAGGAACCTGATGCGGCGGATGTAGCGAAGACATCAAGGTTCGATGACGACGACCGTGGAGCAACTCAGCCGGCGAGCGACCATCTCGGGGCTGAGAGCGATACGAGGACAAAAAGAGCAATAACGTGTCCTCCCGAGAATGCGACTCTTTCAACTTCATCATTTGTGACTTGAAAGTCCTGACCAATCGTTCAGCGGCACCGTTGGACTGTGGCGAAAACGGCGCGGACGTCAGATGTTGAATACCATTGGCCTTGCAGAATGACTGAAATTCTGCGGACATGAATTGTGGGCCATTCTCGGAAACAATAGTCTGTGGAAGGCATTTCAATGCAAAAGATAGCGGATAACGCTTGGATGGTGGCAGATGACGTCGTGGAAGACACCCGGACAACCAAAGGAAAATTACTGAATGAATATACCACAACCAACCATCGAGCATTCCAAAATGGACCAGCAAAATCGATGTGTAAGCGTTGTCAAGCGGAAGTGGCGTTTGGCCATGCAAAGAATTTCCGCGGCGGTACTGATTGGTGTTCGGCACACACTCTGCACGAAGAGCACAAATTCGTAATCGCGGCATCGATTCCGAACCAAGTACAGTGCTGACGAGCAAGTTGTTTCGTTCTCACTATACCCCAATGTCCTTGGTGGAGAAGCTGTAAGACAGAGGACTGTAACGAACGTGGTACCACGACCCTGGACTGATTATTATCAGAACGCAACATCAAAACACCACGTCGTACAAAAAGTCTCTCCTTGTGAGCAAAAAGTCGGCGAAGCAACGGGTCCCCGATCCGTGACTTTGACAAGGGCCGTTGCGTACCAACAAAACGCAGAACGGGAGCAAGGACAGGGTCTTCAGCTGTGGCTGTAGCTACACGACGAAAATCAATCGGAAACGATTCGACCACGTCATCGGTTTCAGCATCAATGAACATGCAAGCATGTTCGGAGGGATCGAATGCCCTATCCTCAGCAACAGGCAAGCGGGACAACGCATCGGCGTTTCCTTGCTTAGCAGTGGACCGATACAAGATATCGTAGCGGTACTGCGAGAGGAAAATAGAACGGCGAATAAATTTCTGCGCTGTACGTGGAGGTACAGGCTTGGTCGGATGAAAAAGCGATGTCAAAGGTTTGTGCTCTGTGATTATGGTAAAGTGATGACCATACAAGAGATCATGAAACTTTGTAACACCAAATACGAGAGCCAATGCTTCTTTCTCGATCTGTGAATAATTTCTTTGAGCAGACGAGAGAAATTTGGACGCAAAGTCAATAGGGCGATCGTGTGATCCATCTTTGTGCTCAAGCACAGCACCGATCCCGGAATCCGATGCATCCACCATCAACAAGAGGGCTTCTGGGGATCGAATGGCGTAAGGCAGGTATTGGAAAGCAACGCCGATTTCAACCGGCGAAAGGCGCGTTAGCATTCCGTCGTCCAGACAAACGGAACACCCTTACGGCGTAAGCGATGAAGCGGAGCTGAAATGGAAGAGGCATGTGGCACAAATCTGTTATAATACGTAATTTTTCCCAGCACACTCTGTAGCTGATTCAAATTCTGCGGCGAAGGCAAGTCTTGTATGGGACGAAGGTGCGTGGGACTGGAATGTATGCGTTGGGCATTGAGTACATGTCCCAAGTATGGCAAGTCACGAGCAAAAAACACACATTTGTCCTTCGGCAAACGAAGACCATTTTGTCGCAAGACCTGAAATAATGTTCTGAGATTGGACAAATGTCCTTTTTCCGTCTTTCCAGAGATCACAGTATCGACCACATAATTTGCTGCAGTAGGGACCGACGCATAAACAGTTTGTAGATATTGCTGAAACAATGCAGGGGCGGATGCACACCCGAATGGCAGTCGTTAGAATCGATACAACCCAAGATGCGTGTTAACCACCAAAACGCGCTGGGATTCTTTGTCCTCCGGTATTTGCAAGTACCCATCTGCGAGGTCCAACTACGAAAAATATTTACCCTGGCACAGTTTGTCAAAAAGATCTTCCGGGCGGGGTAAAGGAAAAGTTGCAATCACTAGTTGTGGATTCACTGTTGCCTTGAAGTCCGCACAAAGTCTCAATTTGCCGGAAGGTTTTGGCATTATTACTAAGGGTGATGCCCAGAGAGAAGTCTGCACACGTTCAATTACACCTTGTGATTCCAAATCGTGTAATGTTTTTGCGACCTCATCACGCAATGCGTGGGGAACATTGCGCGCTCTGAAAAATTTCGGTTGCGCGTTAACTTTCAGTTCCAAATGTGCTTTATAGTTCTTAGCGCAACCGAGGCCCGGTGCAAAAATGTCTGCAAATTCTGGACATAGACGAGAAACACTGTCTGAAGGCACAGTCTGGTTCACTGATAGGACCAGATTTACTATAGACAAGTTAAACAAATGAAATAAATCGAAACGAAACAAGTTCACTGCAGAAGAATGAACGAAGGACGTAAAATGACACAAGTTTTGTTTGTCCTTTGTATGTTGCAAGAAGGCTGCACTGTCCTAACACAGGGATCCCTTGACCTGAGTAGCTAGTTAACTTAAGATTTGCGGCACGCAACGGAGGTGTTCCCAGCAGTTTGTAAGTGTCTTGATTGATCAGTGAAACTGCAGGCCCGGTATCGAGCTGGAATGGTATCACTTTGCCGTCCAAGTCTACAAAAAGTTTATTGTCCTGCTGACGACAAGAGCGACTGTCTCGTGCGATGTGAACTGACACTGATAGATAATCACTTGCGACTTGACGGGAGTTCCGGCGATGTCGAAGCACACTATTTTTGGGACGAACACAGTCTCTGTTAGAGCACTGCGCGGAGTGGAATGAACTACATGAATTTCCATGGGCGAAGATTCGCGAGCCTGAGTATCTTTGGTTCGATTCCGATTCCGGCTTGAAGCAAAGGGCCTGGAACGGTTTTGAGCTTCCACTCTGAGCTTTTTCTGGCAAACACTCTGAACATGTCCTTTTTTATTACAATAAAAGCAAAGGGCTTGGCGTGACGGGCAATTTTCACGCGAATGTTTAGTAGCACACCCGGGCATTATTTGATCACATCATGTGTGCTGGCGCGGCACACGTGGCTGAGAGCCTGGCGGCAGCGGCTCCGTGCAGCTCGCCCGGCGGGCCGGCTAACCTGACACACTGCTGACGAAGTTTCAAATGATTCCTGAGCAAAGTCAAGTGTGCCCTGCCGATCCAATATGTCCATCACTTGTTGAAGGGAGGGATTTACAAGTTTCAAAATCTGTTCTCTTACACGAACATCAGAAACGTTCTGTGCAATTGCATCACGTACCATAGTATCTTTATAAGGGAGTCCACATTGACACTCAAAAGGCCTTGCAAGGTTGCAACCCACTCCCGATTAGTCTGACCTGCCATATGTTTTGTACGAAAGAAGGTATACCTTTTGGCAACTACATTGACTGATTCTTTGAAATATACGTCTAATGCAAACAAAATTTCTTCGTATTACAGAGTTGCTACGTCACGTTGGGGAAATAATTTGACTATGACACGATACGTATTCACGCCAACCGAAGATAACAAAAAAGGCTGCCGCTCGGTAACTTGAATTCTGTAGGTCGCGGGATGGAATCCAAATTGGCGTGACCACTCTGTCCAGCTTTCCAGTGCAGCATCAAAAGGTCGAAAAATTGGGTGCAACAGCGTGTTGTGTCTGCGTTAGCGGTGAAGCGGCTGCTGCCGCATCGTTTTGCATCGCACGTTGACCGTAGACGAGCTGACCAATGGCATCCAGTAAGGCCTGCGTCTGTCGATTCTGTAAGCGATAAAATTCGGACAGTACATCTGGAGATTGTGGAGAAGTCATTACACAAGTAAATCAGGGAAATATCGATATGAACGCGGTTGTGCGTCGTCGCCAATGTTGTGATTGGCAGGAGAACCAACACCGTGTTACTAGGGGGGCCGAAAGACACGCGTTTTAGCTCACGCAGGCTGGCGTGAGGTCTGGAACAGGACCAGGAAATTAGAATTTAGATACAACGGACTTCGCCGGTGGAATACTTAACTTTAATCCATTAATGACGAACGTTGGTTTTGACGGTACATAGTTCACCATATCAATAGTAACTGATAATGGCGCCTTGCTAGGTCGTAGCAAATAACGTAGCTGAAGGCTATGCTAACTATCGTCTCGGCAAATGGGAGCGTAGAAGTCAGTGAACCATCGCTAGCAAAGTCGGCTGTACAACTGGGCGAGTGCTAGGAAGTCTCTCTAGACCTGCCGTGTGGCGGCGCTCGGTCTGCAATCACTGATAGTGGCGACACGCGGGTCCAACGTATACTACCGGACCGCGGCCGATTTAAAGGCTACCACCTAGCAAGTGCGGTGTCTGGTGGTGACAGCACACTATCTTCTTTAAGAAGTATCAGGGTCAGTATTGCCATGCGCGCTCCTACATTTCTCCGGAAGCCAAACTGAACTTCCCCGAGGTCAGCTCATACCAATTTTGGGTAATTTCTACAGCTGCTAGCAACTGTTTTCTTTAGAAGTGGAATTATTATATTCTTTCCTAGTATGCTGGCAATAAAACGAAGTCTCTCACCCACTGCAACTACGACTGATCCCATGGGATCGTTACATTTCATATCCTTACAAAATGTTACACGCAGCTATTTTCAGGCGTTGACAGATTTCAGTTGGGACTCATCGTTATTGCAGACATAGGATGCTACGTTCTTTCCTTTTGTAAAGTTTTCAGTTGCGAAATTTTAAGCTTTCCAGCACTATGGAATCTCATTAAGATAAAACTGAATATCTGTTAAGCTTTTTGTTTATTGTTCTTCATTACAGATACCATCAACAGCAAAAAGTCGTTACTATTAGGAGGGGCATTAAGTAAGTAATGCAACACCGTTTTTCATCGTGCAGTATACGGTGAGAAATGTGGAAATTGTTATTGGGCGCCCATTTGAACAATTTTTTGTTATGGGACGTCGTGGAATATTCCCGCTTCAGCCCTTATAGTTTCATGAAGTTCCGGTAGGTGGCAGCGCTATATCTTTCTTGTAACTGATGTACGTTGCAAGCAGAGAGCTCTCAAGGAGTTTCCTTTGGAGGAAAAGCAAAGCATAGCAGATATTCGTTGGTGCTTGCAGAGTGTTTACGGAGACTTGTCAATGAACAAAAGCACGATGTGTCATTGGCCGAAATGTCTGACATTATTGCAACAAGATCACGCAAACCAGTCCGATTTCCCATGTGTCGGTCGGCCGCACACAACTGCGACTCCTGCAATGTTAAAACGTGGGGACACACTCATTTGAAATGATAATTAAGACCCTAGACTGCCGACAGGCCTTGACATACAGCAACGAGGACAGTTGAAAATATGTGCCTTGACCTGGACTTGAACCCGGGATCTGGTGCTTACATGACAGACACTATCCATCTGACCCACTGGGGGCACAGAGGATAGTCCAACTTCACGGCTTTATCCGTCGCACGCTCTCTGTGTGACCCGCATTCCCAACTTAATGTCCACACACTGCATTCGTAGTGCCCCTGTCCGAGAGAAGAAATACCATCTTCATACACTCATTTCAGGTGCTCCACAGGTCACAATCAGACACCTCATTGCGCAAATAAATGCTTCTGTTGGTCGTGCTAACACATTCGTCCACCACTTGGGCTACTCAAAGATGCGAGTTCAATTCGCACCTTGCCGCCTAATAGAAGTCCATAAGGAGCAACGAAGGATCATCTGTACCGAATTTCTTGTGCGCTACGAAGTTGATCGTGTGTAGTGTCGCAGAATAGTAAAGAGTTGGAAACGTGCAATATTGTCAAAGTGTTTCGTTGCCTATGCCAAGAGAAAGAGGTAGTAGGTTAGCCAAGAGGTAAGAGGATTGCACATATATCGGAATGTGTCGTCACGCAGGGGCAGTGGCCTGGTTACACACAACAGGCGCGAGATAATTGCTTAGCACACAGGTTTGTGTTAGACAGAGACTTTCGTAGAGTGTAAGACAGAGGTATAGCGTCAGCTGTACTGCATTTCATAACTTGACGTAAGTCTGCCGTAACAGCACGTAACTCTGTCACAAGAACACCTAAGGGGCGAGTACGACAGATAAATCAGCAGTATAAGTGGAACGAATGCGTTCATTACAAACGAGCATGACGTCAGGACGTCGCTCGTGCTACCTTTAAATACTCCAGCTTTGATAGCAACAAGGCACTCGCAGTCAGACTTGCAGTTAGATGTGTACTGGATCGCTGCGTAGCGCTCAGCTCAGTGACCGACATGTTAATCTTTATTAAGGAGGTGTTGCAGTAAGGACGGCCCATCCAGCAGCATAAGTGAGGAGACAGTACCAGCTCTGGCCCTATTTGCAGCCGCTGTCAATCATCACCCCAGGATTAGCAGACATCGCGGCAGACTCGCTCGCCGCCAATGCTGACCACATCAGTGAGCCGTCGTCGAAATCGTGCGGGGCCTACGCCCTGTGCACGGGCCATCACAACTGGGTGAGCCGACAACGCTCGGTGACTGCAGCTCGTTCTGCCCGTCCACCGCCGATGAGCCACCAGGAAGTGCAGGGAAGAAGACGGTGTGGGATAGAGTACACTCCGCACTACGAGAACGCTTCTCGTGCCGACAGCGCCGGGACTCCAACCCGGAGCCACTCTATGCGCAGTGGCCTGCTGTGCGCTGCCGAGCCGCTGTCCGAACAGCCGGGCGCCGCCAGCCACGCGCGGCCGAAGTAAAGGCGTTCCACCGCTACGTCACAGCACGCGGAGCTGGTGTCATCGCTACGAGTCAGCGAGGACTCGGGGAAGGTCGTTGATATCACCAAGCTCAGCCAGCCTGTGTTACGCGGGCCACATTGTACTCGGTGTCATGAATTAATAATGTTTCTTTGGCGTTTCTGACGCGCCCACAGTCATTTCCTAGCATCCTGACAACTGGAGAAGTCACCGCTCCGCTTCCAGTCCACCGTAGGCGACCGTGACCACCGGGACGCCTACACATGACAATTTTTCTTCAACATCGTCACAAAACTTTATGGGACTGTTCTTCCTCATCCATCATACTGCCCGGTTCTCGCATGTTCCGAGTCTCATCTGCTTGGTCCAACTAACGGAGCACACCACGGGAAGCCATACGTGAATGATGTGGAGGTTATTAATGAAGTAAGACGTTGGATCCGACATCGGCCAGTAGAGCGATACCATGTGGCCATACTGGCCCTCTCAGTAAGGTAGCGCAAGGCTATCGCACTGAACGGAGATTCTATTGAAAAATAGGGTTTAGTAGCTCACGCCAGATTGATAGTTGATGGCTGGAGAGAGAATGTCGTTGCTACTAGTAGTATGCGAATACCAGTTACAGACGTTGGCCACTGATAAGTCGTGTATGTGGAAGGTGTTAACCTCATCAGCATCAGTTAAGGCCTGAAGATGGCGTACTGAAGCACGGAAAACTGGAACCATACAGTAACATAGTAAGGACGCCTGTAGGTACGCCATTTTATTACTTAACTTAAATATTTGTTGGCCAGCTTTATCCCAGGGCAGGATACCACATGGCAATGATAACGTTCGTAACTGGATCAGTGCATGCATGTAATCCAGAGGTGGTGCTTCATCCTGCTGATAAGTAGGCTGATTCTGCCAAGTTCACTGTAACTGTGACTCGAGTTTGTAGTCGCTTCAGTAACGTCACATACCGTCTCAGTCCGTGAATTTGCACTTTCTTTCCTGCTCCCCTATTTGGTATTCCTCTTTTTGTCAAACAGTGTATTTCAATAATTTGAAATATAATTTTTGGTGGTAGTGGTTACATTTGATAGTGTACACCGCCAATATCATTTGGCTATTCTTTTTACTGCAAGTTATTTTCTAACGAGTATAGCTGCAGAATTATGAGACCGAATTTTATGAAAGTACTTAATTTGTTTTGCTGTGACATTGAAAAGATTGGTTGGTTGGTTTTGGGGTTTGATGGAGGCTAAATATCGAGGTTATCAGTCCCCAGTTCCAAACAGACATACCTGTAAAAGGCCTATGCAGTAAAAGCGTAGCCTCTGCACCCCGAGGGAGGAAACACCAAGGGGTACAAAGCCAAAATGAACACCGCAGTAACACAAAATAGAGAACACTTAAAAGGATCAGAGCGAATAGTTAACTAGAGTAAAACAGAAACAGACTACAGTGGTTGATGGATCAGGTAAAAGGTCAACCTCTCAACTACAAATGAAGAACTTCCAGCTGGAAAGCGTTGATAGAGGTACCAACACAACTTGTTACCACAAAAGACACTATTTTGGTATCCATGTCACAATTAAAAGTAGCTGGAGTGGGTGTAGCCTGAGAAATCATGCGAGAGCACCCACACTAGAGCGAGTGATAAAACCCAGCTGCACGGATAAAATGTAAAACTGAGTCAGCTATAGAGGCATTGTCATCTAGAATTAAAGGAAGTGCAGCTGGTAAATTAAAGGAATACCGCAAGGGGGCCAAAAGGGGGCAGTCCATCAAAAGAGACATTGAAAAGAACCATAAAAGTGGTCTTTAACGAGACAACATCTCCCGAACTTCCACGAATAATAGGAAGATAACAGAGTGGTCAGGAGTAGAGATCTCACAAATTTCTGCTCTACTGTACCAGATGTAAAGAAACAAGTGACTTAGTTATGGTTCCTATGTTTGTTATGACAACTGTCATACCAAGTGCTGAAAGTTACGAGCTTCGCCACTGATACGTGCTCCTTGTACAAGCGATTCTGGACAAAACACACGGCACGTTCAGTTTCATCTGAAGTAATCGGAACACAGGCTCACGTTATACTCCCATCCCATGTTCGGCTAAGCAAGGCACGAATTACCTTAAGGGCAGAAAGCTGCCCAAATCATAATACTTCCACTACTACAATTTCTCCCTGGTCTTACCTGCAGCTCTGTTCTCAGATTCCATCTGGCCCATATATATATTAGACTTCTTCCCATCACTAAAGAACACTTTATCTCATTCTGTAGACCGTGACCTATGTCTCTCAGCAAACTCCAGTCTAGTCTGTTAATATTCGGGTGTTACAGCAGTTTCTGCAGTCGTTTCTTGAATTCATGATGTGTGTTATTTGACATTTGTCGCATGCGTGTGGCAGTTACTGAAAGCTCTAAATCAGCAACAGGAGAAGAATAACGGTTTGCGGACCTTCCCCTACCCAAAAGGAACAATTTCATGGACTCGAATAATTTTCTACTTAGCCCATATTTTCCGTTCTGTCCGTAACCTTGTAACACCAGAACTCCATAGCCCTACTGACATACATTTTTCTTTCTTGTCTCTTCTACCTTCTGTCATTAAGATATTGTAAATATTGTTTAATTGTATTGATACCACAAGAGTGTTCGCTTTTTCCTTTCTAAAAACTTCGATGTCATGGTTTATTCCTATACGATGTAGTGTCTCTGTTATTTAAATTCTTTGCCTCATTTGGAGGAGACAAAACTTACTGAAAATAATTGTAATTTCAGTGTCAATAATTTTATGTAGAAATACCAATATGTGTAACTGATCTATTTTATATAAATTATATAGATTTTTAATTATTGTATGATATAAAATGATATAAAACATGGTGTGGTTGCCCTCCAGGAAGGAACTTTGTAACGCGCACAGAATGTGGTTGGCGTGGATAGAAAGCTGGATGGAAGATTAAAGTCTGGGACTCTCTGGCCGGACATGGGGGTTGAGCCCTCTACCATACCTCACACCTTCAAATCCTTAATCCGTCCCATCCTCTGTTAGGCCAGTCCTCCCTGAATATCCACCCCCCCCCCTCCCCCAAATTCTGTAAGTCCCTCCTGATCCTCGAGCGCCATGCACTCCTCCTCGCCTTCCGTATCCACCTCCTTTCCTCTCCTCCCCCCTTTTCTTCCCCCCTCCCCCCTCATATGTCCAGGTCCCCCCTCCCATCTGCCATTGCCTGTGGTGTGTCATCTTCGTGCCGACTTTTTAGCGCAGTGTTCCCAGTGATTGGTAATTGTTGTGCGTCATTTCTAAAGTGTTGCAAACGGACATCATGCTGTCGCGGGGTGTGATTTTTATATCTCTTGCGAACAGAATCCAGACTGTCGCCGTATTTTTTAACTGTCTGTCTACTATTTTCCCTGTCTGCTCCCTGTGTATTTTATCATCATCGCCCACCATTTGTATTATGTTTTAACTTTCCACAATTTTCCGCCGTTTTACATTTTACATCGCCGTTTTAACGCCTGTTTTTATTATCTCCTTATGTTTAAAAAATTCTGCAGGCTGAAGAGCGGCATACTAAGCTGCTCCCAGCCCGCCCCCCTTCGGGGGGAATCGAAACCCAATAAAGGAAAAAAAGTCAGTCTGGGACGAGCTACCTGCTCATGTAAAAGTTGTGTCTTGTGCTTGTGCCGAGAGAGGCTTTTCGTGCCGTTTTCCAATGTGCCAAGGCCTCGGATGGATGGATAAATAGCTGGAACTATTCTGGAATTTATATGTATCATCGCCACCGAGATATGACAGAGTCCAGCATTTCTACCTGCTAATCCATCTACCACCATGCACTCGCCACCATATTACGCAATCACTGTAACGGAACAGAAGAATCGTAGAAATGCACCGTGAAGGATCAGCTCATGTGGATGATTTGTTTTCAGTTATAAGGCAAAAAAAGACTATCCATGAAAAATTAGCTTGATTTATCCTCTGTCACATATTCACTTAGGATCCTTCCCATGCTAAAGTGATTACCGAGTGTTGAAAAAATATTAAAGGCCAGTGTTTTACTGAGTAATGCATCTTGTTGTTGTTGTGGTCTTCAGTCCTGACACTGGTTTGATGCAGCTCTCCATGCTACTCTATCCTGTGCAGGCTTCTTCATCTCCCAGTACTTACTGCAACCTACATTCTTATGAATCTGCTTAGTGTATCCATCTCTTGGTCTCCCTCTACGATTTTTACCCTCCATGGTGCCCTCCAATGCTAAATTTATGATGCTTTGATATCTCAGAACATGACCTACCAACCGGTCCCTTCTTCTTGTCTAGTTGTGCCACAAACTCCTCTTCTCCCCAATTCTATTCAATACTTCCTCATTAGTTATGTAATCTACCCATCTTGAATATAGTAAAAAGAAGGTTAAAGTTAATGTGGCAAAAGAGTGTGCTAAAGTAAATGATGTTTGTTGAAAGTAATCTTGCAATCAGAACTGCTTTTGAAAGACTAAAGTAAATTTAATATAAAGCAGTAGGGTAGTTGAAACAGGCATTAAAACAATTTGCTGTTACTTTTAAAAATCATAAGTTCTTAAAACTGAGGCTTATGAAGTTTTGCTTAGTTAATGATCGTAGTGCTACCTGTTGTAAACTGCAAAAGGCGAGTCAGTATCTTACAAATATGCCGTTTTTGTGTCTCACTGTAGTAAAAGTTGAGAACTGCAATTGTGGAAAGTTACATACTCATGCTTGCCAAGTGCTTGTTTCTATTGTGTATTGAAAGTGCATATTAATCGTGTAACAGGATCCACAGTTTGTACTTTGTGCTCATGATAGATAACCTTCAACAGAAAGACCACTACCTATGAAAACAGTAACTTCCTTTATTCAGAGGACAGTGAGGAATAGCTTGCTAGACATATCTTTTTATTCCCATGTCAGTTAGAAAAGTAACTGCCAAAAGAAAGACAAAATGGTTCAAATGGCTCTGAGCACTATGGCACTTAACATCAGAGGTCATCAGTCCCCTAGAACTTAGAACTACTTAAACCTAATTAACCTAAGGACATCACACACATCCATTCCCGAGGTAGCATTCGAACCTGCGACCGTAGCGATCTCGCGGTTCCAGACTGAAGCGCCTAGAACCGCTGAGCCACTCCGGCCGGCAAAAGAAAGACTAAACCTATGCCCCATTTATAATTTTGCAGTGAACTTTATTCACATCTCATTTCAGACAGAAAAGTGTTTGAAAAGTGATACTATAGTCGCTTCTCCTCGCCTGCTCAGTTCAGGGCGGACTGTTCGGTTACTTTAGCCTGCCACACAGCATTTCTGACAGACAGAACCACTTCCATGGCTCCTTTCCGGTGTATTCCTGCGTGAAAACCTTTCGAATTTTACAGGAACATCTCTGTTGACGAAAATTGCTAAGAATTCATAACATCGTGCAGCCCCCTCAGCAACTGTGATAATTAAACATACGTCAGCCTCAGTTGCAAATAGAAACCAATCTTTACCTCGGTTAGTATTCGACTAAAGAAAGTGGAGTCAGGCGTCGGCGTCTGCAAAGGAACGTTACATCAGGGCCGGTGAAGCAATGGTTGAAAACCTTCTAAAAGGTTGTTATTTCTCAACTGCAGCTGGTCATTAAGTAGGTTTCCTTATCAAGCAACAGGTGTTTACAGATTTGCAACTCGTGAAAGATGTGAAGCCTAGTGCCTTTAGCCTCGCAATTTAATAGCTCTATGTTGTCTGGTGGATTGGGAGCACCGGCCAACTGAACGAGGTGCTCGCCAAAAGTCGAGCCGAGCGTGCCGTCACCACTTTCCGAATAACAGCCTCAAAAAGAAATCCTTCCACTCGTTAAAGAACACCAATGACAAATTATCTCGTTCTGGGGTGTACAAAATCACCTGTAGTGATTGCCCGAGTTATTACATCGGCCAGACAAGGAGAGCCCTCTCAGCTAAATATAAAGAACATATAACCACGAAAAGCTGTGATGGCACGCAACATTAAAGACTGCAAGATTAGACTGCAGCATATAAAGCTAAAGTGCGAAGGGCTGTTACATCGATGACAATTATCCAGCCCAGCAACGTAAACGAGTTGCTTAACAAACTGGTTATTCGTGACCATTAAATGGTTTTAAAATACTGCGTACATATGATAACGCAAGAATAGCATTGACAGTTGCTGAATGAGATATTTTATTTGTTACATACTAGTAAAGGTAGAATGCTGTGGATTATGTATACTAGACGTGAACATGGAGAAAAATGGCTTTGACTTTAGGCAAATAGCTCAAAGTTCTCTGGGTGCACAAAGTAATACCGAGGCACTAAAATACCAACACAAAACTGTTGTTTGCAAGATCATGTGGATCTAGTGTAACACTGTCTTTTCTTTGGTGCTTTTTGGTTGCGTTACCTACAAGGAACATTAGTGTCATATAGTACCAATCTGCAGTGTACGCTATGATGCAAATATGTTATTCAGTTAGCAAAAGCAGCCGCTATTACGAGGCAGCATGACTATCACGAGCCAAAGCACTTCTTTATGCACCCTGAAAATAATGTATGTTGTCGAAATAACTAAATACACAAGGTCCTATGTTGTAACACCACCTCGTATTCAGTGCTTGTACGTCGCAAATTCTCGCAAGTGTACCATATATTGTCGGTCATTCACCATGTTCCATAGAGCCCACAAAGGAAAATTTGCTAACGAAAACTAATCGATAAACAGCTGGCAATTTTTCTAGTCGGCCTATGAATTCCAGAGATCGTCCTACAAGTAACGAGTTACTGAACCGCCACGGAAACAAGAGTAATTCGATTTCTGTAAAGAGATATCGTAAGAAAAGTATACAACACGTAACTGTCACGTCGTAGGGAGGTTTACCTTTCGCTGGAAGTCTAAACAGCAACGCGGCTGGATAAATTAGAAGTGAGAAACCCAGAATTGTGTCGATTAGAAATTTCGAACCGTACTCGGTGAATACAACCCGCTAACTGAAGCGCCGCGAACACGTGGATGTGACGTCACAAGAGCTGTCTAGGCAATACGGCAGCAGCACACTACTTCTCAAAGCGCTCTACACACGTACCAACCGGCCCGAGCGACAAATTGGTTGTGTTTGGCGTTTAGACGGACAGAGCGATGAATTTCCTTGTCGGAATGTCGTGCGGGTAGGAGTAACCGACACACGCACGCCTCCCCCCCCCCCCCCCCCCGAGACTCTCTGGAAAAGCGCAAAACAACTCCACCAACACCTGAGGTTTTGTGGACCTCCTACCACGCCGTACGTCAGCGCCGGCACGGAGACCTGTCTCTGAACTAACAGAGCGCTCCATTGATTCGAGCTGAAACACGCCTCCCTACTTTAGGGCAGGTGCAGGACCCACCCGAGGCAAGCGATGAGTCGTACGGAGGTGAAGATGTGGATGTTTTACCAAATAGACGCGCCGCCACTCACGGAACAGTTTCTGTCAACCTGCAGATTATGGGGCCCCTCGTCGTACAAGATATTTTCAGTCAGCGTTTGGTGTGTGAAAATCTTCAACACCTAGTATATATGTTAACAGCTCATGTCTAAAACTATATTTGAGAACGTTTCATACATTTCTTTCATAATTTCTAGTAAGACGACGGAAACGTTAACATTATTTTAAGAAGCAATTTTCGCACCAAACCGAAGAAAGATATTGATAGAATTCTATATATTTTAAGAAAAGCGAGTAGAGCCGGTCTGGCCAAACACCGGTCCGGCGAGCGAGGGGGAACAGGAACAGGAAATCCAAAGCGGGTCAGCAGCCGTTCACCGCTAGAACGAGCCAGTCACCTTGTCACAGTTCGCCGACAACACCGGCTGTGGTAAATTAGACTTACGTTCTGAATTAGGAACACCACTGCGTCTACGCACTTGAAAGAAAAAGTGGAGAAGTCAAATCATTCTGTGCTAAATGGGAATTGCTCTTTGAACGCCATGCAAACTGCTTATACACCATCGCACTATTATGAGCTTCGAAAAACGTTCATTGGAACGTCGTTACACCACCAGGCGCAAAGACGACTTGATTAGGCAAAGAAGAGTTAACGGAAAAACAGAGCAGTGGCAAAATCTTTAATGGTCGACGTCACCAGTTATTTGATTTCATCAAGTCTTTTAATGCAAGAGGAGAATGATATATGGCCGACTATATTGATGCTATAAAACAAAAGTTAATCCTGTGGAAAAATCAGCTTCTAGTTCATGACATGGAACATTTCTCAAAGCTCAAGGCAGTCATTTCTCGACCAGACATGATTACTTTCGTTTCAGTAATTGAAAAATTTTGTCGCCAGTACTCAAAGAAATGTCAAGACTTTGCACATTGAAGACTGATCCCTATTTATTTGTCAGACCGTTCATGGTTGTGGCTGCAGATGTACCTCCTCATTACCTCCCACTTGAGCTGATGTGACCTCTTAGACCACTACAGGAATTTACAAGAATCTTATACAATATTACCCCAAGAGCCTTTACAATTCGGTAAAGTTAGTTCAACGTTTCGTTCAACGCAAGTGTGCGAACGGTATTTATTCTGTTGTAAAATTGAGAAGTCCCCTCAACATTCGGGTTTAGCAGATTTTAATCTCTGTGACACTACGCCCTTGTATCACGAACCGCAGTTCCATCTGTATCACATACTATCTTACCACCAGATACTTTTCACGCGTAGTCTGTATCGTCTGCACAGTTTTTTTGTTTTTCTTTAATCAAAATCTTATATTGTTCACAAATTGCAACACCTTCTAAACTTTTCACGCTAACTGAGGCCATAGATGCATGCTCTTTTCCGAATGTAATTCTGACCAAAAAACAGTTCCGGTAGCTGTGTTCAAGGATTCTGTTAATCATGCCGTTTGCGTTCTTGTGATGATATTTCCATTGAAACACACACTTCTTTACATGTAACCTAGAAGTGAAATAATCGCACCAAGTTCTAAGTTCTAGGGGACTTATGACCTAAGATGTTGAGTCCCATAGTGCTCAGAGCCATTTGAACCATTTTTTTGAATCGCACCAATTTCGTAGCCTAAGCTTTAAAATTTTTTTAATGTTACGAATTTTTTACCTTGCATTTTTACGCCCTAAACGATTGAATTTCTGTAAAGAGTAAAAACATTTTTTTTTTATTTCTAACAGAGAGGGTAAGTACTAATTTCCAAAGATTTAGCTTTGAAAACGTTTCCGTAATGAAATAATTTTTAAAACCTTTTATCCCCTATTTTACTCCCTTAAGGCACTGAATTTCCAAAAACAGTGAAACATTTTTTTTAATTAACATCCATTTTCATAGATTTAGCTTTAAAATGCGTTAGTTGTTCTTTAATAATGAATATTGTGCAACCTACGACTGTTTTTAAATAGTGATCATGAATTATTTCCAAAAAACGTCCACTCACTATTTTCCGCACTTAGCGGTTGAATTGCCAAAATTGCTGAAGCGTGTATTTTTTTTTTACTTCTAACTGAGAAACCAAATACCAATTTTCGTAGTTATGGCTTCAGAACTGCCTTAAACGCGACATATTTTGAGAAAGCCTTCCGTCTCCTATTTCTCCCCGTTTTTTGTTTTCAATTTCGAACAATCCCTACTTAAACGATATCTACAGTGTAAGATTCACACCCTCTCCAAATTTCAAGTTTCTATCCATAGCAGTTTCGGCTGGTCGATGATGAGTCAGTGAATCAGTCTGGCCCTGAACCTTCCTGGCAGATTAAAACTGTGTACCGGACCGAGATTCGATCTCGGGACCTTTGCTTTCGCGGGCAAGTGCTCTACCAACTTCTTTTTTTTTTTTTTTAGATCTCAATGTGTTCTATATTGTTCTCTGAATTTGTTCGGGGCGGACGTCCGATGACACCCGTTCAGGCTCTTCGTTGATTCGTTCACTCAGTTTCTTATTACAGAGGGTAGTTAACCCTCAGACTGAGCATACTCAGCTGCCGTGCTGGCGCCATCTGAGCAACCCAAGAGCGACACACGACCCGTCCCCACAACCTTAATTCCGCCAGTACCTCGTCTCCTACGTTCCAAACTTCACAGAAGCTCTCCTGCGAACCTTGCAGAACTTGTAGAGCACTTGCCCGCGAAAGGCAAAGGTACCGAGTTCGAGTATCGGTCCGGCACACAGTTTTAATCTGCCAGGAAGTTTCATAGCAGCGCACACTCCACTGCGGAGTGAAAATCTCAGTCTGGCCCTATTTCACCCCCCCCCCTTTTAGGGGTTGGTTTTCCAAAAACAGTGAAACACGTTTTTTCTTTCATTTGCAAACAAGACGCCACGTACCAGTTTCCATAGATTTAGCTTCAAATATGCTTTCAGAATGAAATATTTCCATAAAACACTTCACCGCCTATTTTACCCAACCTGCCTCCCTTGCAGAACGAGTCGCGAAGTGTAAGAGTCTACATGAGTGGTAAAAGGCAGTTACTTAGTTGTGTTCATACTTTCGTGCAGCGTACAAGTGCAAACGATGCTTTTAGTGCGCCGTTTTACCCAATACGTGGTTGTTTTAAAATTATCAGTAACCCCTCCCATCCCCCCCCTCCTCCAAAATCCAATTCCAGATTCGCCACAGGATCGAACTCCCTTATGTATAAGAGCTTGAAACCTCTGATTGCTTTACATGTCAGTTAATATGTTAAGATAGTTGTTCACCCATCTCAATGTATATGACGTCACGTCACTTCAACTATGCGTCGTACAACGGTATGCTGTTTCAGGTCCGTGTAGTGGTATATATGTGAATACTGCCTGCAAAATATGTTGCGAATAGAGTCAGCAGTAAAAAAATAATGAATTAAAATGTCATAACCAATCATGGCTACAAAATACTAACACGAATTTTTACAGAAGAATGAAAAACCTGGTAGAAGACCACCTCGGGAATGATCAGTTTCGATTTCGGAGAAATGTAGGTACACATGAGGCAATACTGACCCTATGAAGTATTTTACAATATAGTTCAAGGGAAGGCAAACCTACGTTTATAGCATCTGTATACTTAGGGAAAGCTCTTGACAATGTCGACTGGAATATTCTCTTCGAAATTCTGAAGGTAGCAGGGATAAAATACAGTCAGCTGAGGGCTATTTACAACTTGTATAGAAACCAGACTGCACTTTTAATAATTGAGGGGCATAAAAGGGAATAGTAGTTGAGAAGGGAGTGAAACAAGATTGTAGCCTTTTGTACATTCATCCTTTTAGCAGGAGGTTTCTGGGACGACGGCCGTTTACTATTGTGACAAAAAATAAAAACACCTACAGTCGTCCTTATGATTTTAATTTATTTTGTTCCGCATCAAAGACAACCTGAAGATGACGCAATGAAGCGTTGAAACTGGTAGCAACAAAATAAATTAAAATTATAAGGACGGCCGTAGGTGTTTCTATATTTTGTCACGAAGATTGTAGCCTGTTCCCTACGTTACTCAATCTGTACATTGAGCAAGCAGTAAATGAAACTAAAGAAAAATTTGGAGAAGAAGTTAAAGTCCAGGGAGAAGAAAAAAAAAAAAACTTCGAGGTTTGCCGATGACATTGTAATTCTGTCAGAGACAGCAAAGGGTTGGAAGATCCGTTGAACGGAATGGACAGTGTCTTGAAAGAAATATATAAGATGAACATTAACTAAAACAAAAAAAGGATAATGGAATTTAGATGGATGGAAAATGGAAATGACGTGTGGCTAGGGCCGCCCGTCGGGTAGACCGTTCGCCTAGTGGAAGTCTTTCGAGGTCACTCCACTTTGGCGACTAACCTGTCTATGTGGATGAAATAATGATGATAAGGGCAACACAACACCCAGTCCCTCAGCGGAGAAAAATCTCCGCCCCAGCTGGGAATCGAACCAGGGCCATTAGGGATGACATTCCTTCGCGCTGACACACTTTTTCTTCCCTTTTTTTTAAATCTCCTTTTTTTTCGTTTACGTTCGTTGCATCTGCTCGGGGCGGACGTCGTGCGAGACCCGTTTCAGGTCGTCGTTGATCGATTAACTCAGTTTTTTTTTGTTACAGAGGGCAACTAACCCTCTGATCAAACACGCTGAGCAACTGTGCCGGCTTCGACTCAGTTAATAGGGGCGGACTTTTAGACGAATTAAATGAGGTGATACTGATGGAATTTGATTCGGAAAACGAGACTGAAAGTAGTGGATCAGTTTTGTTATCTAGACAGCAAAATACCTGATTATAATCGAAGTAGAGAAGATATAAAATGTATACTGGCAATGGCAAAAGAAGCGTTAGTGAAGCAGAGAAATTTATTAACATCGAATATAGACTTGAGTGTTAGGAAGTGTTTCCTGAAGTTATTTGTCTGGAGTGTAGCAAAGTATGGAAGTGAAACATGGATTACAAAAAAAAAAAAATATAATATAATAATAAATAATCCCTCTGAGCACTATGGGACTTAACATCTATGGTCATCAGTCCCCTAGAACTTAAAAGTACTTAAACCTAACTAACCTAAGGACACCACACAACACCCAGCCATCACGAGCCTGACCCCGCCGGGAATCAAACCCAGGAACCCGGGCGTGGGAAGCGAGAACGCTACCGCATGGATTACAGACAGTTTAAACAAGAAGAGAATAAAAGCTTTTGAAATGTGGTGCTACGGAAGGATGCTAAAGATTAGATGGGTATATCACGTAGCTAAGGAGGAGGTACCTAACATAATTAGGGAGAATATAAATTTGTGGCATAATTTGACTAAAAGAAGGGATCGATTGATAGGACACATCAAGGGATCACCAATTTAGTATTTGGAGGGAACTGTGGAGGCTAAAAATCGTAGAGGGAGACCAACAGATGAATACACTAAGTAGATTCAGAAAGATGTAGGTTGCAGTAATTATTCAGAGATGGAGAAGCTCGCATAAGGGAGAGTAGCATGGAGAGCTGCATCAAACCAGTCTTCGGACAGAAGACTGCAACAACAAAAAACCGGATCCTAAAGCTTTAATACATGAGAAACTTTTTTTCCTACTTTATGAAGGGCCATAGAGAGAATAAGTTTCACGTACGTTTGAAATTATGAGTTTGTCTGAAGTCTCAAAGTGCTCCCATTGTCAAACACAAGATGAAAACATTTTGAGTAATTTCGGCGGCACAAAATGTATACACATTTTCCAACTCTCGTACTTGAGAAATTATGCTGAACCTTTAACGTAAGATTATACTCACAGTACATGAGGACAGCAATTTGATTTTTAGAAGTCGGTTAATAATTACGTAAAATACCGAAAATGACATGTCTGTTAAATAACCTGTAATTGATACCTAGTGTCCTGGGGACTATTTTCAGCTTTTACTGATGACTTAATCAGGAAATTCTTGATAAGCGGTCAATAGCCCTTTAGTGTCTGATTGTGACACTGATTTAAGTTCATGCATAGATACAGAGGGGAACAGAGCAACCCCGAGGATAAGCAACTTAGTATAGAGTTGACATTACCAGAACCATCTTACCTCAATTGGTGTAATAGCAGCCGTTCATTCCTTCCGTGTCAAACTTTTATGTCTTGTTGGAGCATCAAAGCATATCCACAGTACCACGGCGGAAGGAGCAGCATACGGAAAAGCAGGCCACGGTCTAAAAACAGATTCTCCTATCGTCTAGTGAATGGTAGTGTAAAGCCGTAATATTATCATTCCATCAACTATGCCATCGAATTTATGGCCACTGTCCAGGCTAATAAGATTTTATGTCAGACGTATCTCCAAGGATACTTAAATAACGTAGTCCCAAATTCGAAATTCTGCTTTCATAACATTCCATTGAATGCATGGCGGGCATACAGTGCTGAGGGATAGCATACATGGGTTCCAAAATGCGACAGGAGCGTTGGCGTTCTACGCTTGTCTCTCCATTGTAGGTCTGGTCTGAAAAATCGCATAAAACCGACAATAAATTCCAGCAGCAGGACCCCAATCTAGCGTCTTACAACAACTGTGTTTAAATTGCTGTCGTAATGATCTCAGTTAGAGGTGGGATCTTACGTAACAGGTTTAGCACAACTGAAGAATTAAACTAAGGCAACGTAACTCAAAGCATGCGAATCACCCAGGCTACTCTCATACAGTGTTTCAGAATCAGAGCGCTTTACGACTTCCAACAGACTCCGATACTTTTTCTCGCCGAAAATTCCCTCTAAGTAAAGAAAGGAAAAAAATGTGTATCAGTTACTACGTTTTGTGGTGTCACCGCCAGACACCACACTTGCTAGGTGGTAGCCTTTAAATCGGCCGCGGTCCGGTAGTGTACGTCGGGCCCGCCTGACGCCACTATCAGGGATTGCAGACCGAGCGCCGCCACACGGCGGGTCTAGAGAGACTTCCTAGCACTCGCCTCAGTTGTACAGCCTACTTTGCTAGCGATGGTTCACTGACAAATTACGCTCTCATTTGCCGAGACGATAGTTACCATAGCCTTCAGCTACGTCATTTGCTACGACCTAGCAAGTTATTGTTGATATTGTATCATGTTCTATTAAGAGCGACGTTCACCATTTAATGGATTAAAGTTAACTATTCCACCAGCTACGTCCGTTTTTTCTAAATTCTAATTTCCTTGTCCTGTTCCAGACCTCACGCCAGCCTGCGTGAGCTAAAACGCGTGCCTTTCGGCCCCCTAGTAACACGGTGTTGGCTCTCCTGCCAACCACAACACAGGCGACGAGACAAAACCGCGTTCTTATCGATATTGCCCTGATTTACTTGTGTAATGGCTTCGCCACAATCTCCAGATGTACTGACCGAATTTTATCGCTTACAGAATCAACAGACGCAGGCCTTACTGGATGCTCTTTGACAGCTCGTCCAGGGTCAACGTGCGATGCAAAACGATGCGGCAGCAGCCGCTTCACCGCTAACGCAGCCAGAACACGCTGTTGCACACACTTTTCGACCTTTTGATGCTGCACTGGAAAGCTGGACGGAGTGGTCACGTCAATTTGGATTCCATCTCGCCGCCTACAGAATTCAAGGTAACGAGCGGCAGCCTTTTTTGTTGTCTTCTGTCGGCGTGAACACGTACCGTGTGATAGTCAAATTATTTCCCCGACGTGACGTAGCAACTCTGTCCTACGAAGAAATGTTGTCTGCATTAGATGCATATTTCAAAGAGTCAGTCAATGTAGTTGCGAAAAGGTATACCTTCCTTCGTACAAAACGTACAGCAGGTCAGACTAATTGGGAGTGGGTTGCAACCTTGCAAGGCCTCACTACGGATTGTGCTTTTGAGTGTCAATATGGACTTAGGTATTCAGATAATATGGTATGTGGTGCAATTGCACAGAATGTTTCTGATGTCCGTATAAGAGAACAGATTTTGAAACTAGAAAATCCCTCCCTTCAACAAGTGATGGACATATTGGATCGGCAGGACACACTTGACTTTGCTCAGGAATCATTTGAAATTCGCCAGCGGTGTGTCAGGTTAACCGGCCCGACGGGCGAGCTGCACGGAGCCGCTGCCGCCAGGCTCTCAGCCACGTGTGCCGCGCCAGCAAGCAAATGCAGTGATCAAATCATGCCCGCGGTGTGCTACTAAACATTCGCGTGAGAATTGCCGGTCACGCCAAGCTCTTTGCTTTTAATGTAATAAAAAAGGACATGTTCAGAGTGTTTGCCAGAAAAAGCAGAGGTCGGAAGCTCAATACCGTTCCAGGCCCTTTGCTTCGCGCCAGAATCGGAATCGAACCAAGCATACTCAGGCTCGTGAAACTTCGCCCATGAAAATTCATGTAGTTCATTCCACTCCGCGCAGTGCTCTAACAGAGACTGTGTTCGTCCCAAAGATAGTGTGCGTCGACATCGCCGGAACTCCCGTCAAGTCGCAAGTGATTATCTACCAGTGTCAGTTCACGTCGCACGAGACAGTCGCTCTTGTCGCCAGCAGGACAATAAACTTTTTGTAGACTTGGACGGCAAAGTGATACCATTCCAGCTCGATACCGGGGCTGCAGTTTCACTGATCAATCAAGACACTTACAAACTGCTGGGAACACCTCCGTTGCGTGCGGCAAATCTTAAGTTAACTAGATACTCAGGTCAAGGGATCCCTGTGTTAGGACAGTGCAGCCTTCTTGCAACATACAAAGGACAAACAAAACTTGTGTCATTTTAGGTCCTTCGTTCATTCTTCTGCGGTGAACTTGTTTGGTTTCGATTTATTTCAGTTGTTTAACTTGTCTATAGTAAATCAGGTCCTATCAGTGAAACAGACGGTGCCTTCAGACAGTGTTTCTCGTCTATGTCCAGAATTTGCAGACATTTTTGCACCGGACCTCGGTTGCGCTAAGAACTATAAAGCACATTTGGAACTGACAGTAAACGCCCAACCGAGATTTTTCAGAGCGCGTAATGTTCCCCACGCATTGCGTGATGAGGTCGCAAAAACATTACACGATTTGGAATCACTAGGTGTGATTGAACGTGTGCAGGCTTCTCTCTGGGCACCACCCTTAGTAATTTTGCCAAAACCTTCCGGCAAATTGAGACTTTGTATGGACTTCATGACAACAGTGAATCCACAACTAGTGATTGCAACTTTTCCTTTACCCCGCCCGGAAGATCTTTTTGACAAACTGTGCCAGGGTAAATATTTTTCGTAGTTGGACCTCGCAGATGCGTACTTGCAAATACCGGTGGGCAAAGAATCTCAGCGCGTTTTGGAGGTTAACGCGCATCTTAGCTTGTATCGATTCAAACGACTGCCATTCGGGTGTTCATCCGCACCTGCATTGTTTCAGCAATATCTACAAACTGTTTATGCGTCGGTCCCTACTGCAGCAAATTATCCGGTCGATATTGTGATCTCCGGAAACACGGAAGAAAAACATTTGGCCAATCTCAGAACATTATTTCAGGTCTTGCGACAAAATGGTCTTCGTTTGCGGAAGGACAAATGTGTGTTTTTTGCTCGGGACTTGCCATACTTGGGCTACAGAGTGTGCTGGGAAAAAATAAGTATTATAACCGCTATGTTCCGCATGCCTCTCCCATTTCAGCTCCGCTTCATCGCTTACGCCGTAATGGTGTTCCGTTCGTCTGGACGACGGAATGCGAACGCGCCTTTCGCCAGTTGAAATCGACGTTGTTTTCCAATACTTGCCTTACGCCATTCGATCCCCAGAAGCCCTCTTGTTGATGGTGGATGCATCGGATTTCGGGATCGGTGCTGTGCTTGCGCACAAAGATGGATCGCACTATCGCCCTATTGCCTTTGCGTCCAAATAGCTCTCGTCTGCGCAAAGACATTATTCACAGATCGAGAAAGAAGCATTGGCTCTCGTATTTGGTGTTACAAAGTTTCATGATTTCTTGTATGGTCGTCACTTTACCATAATCACAGACCACAAACCTTTGACATCGCTTTTTCATCCGACCAAGCCTGTATCTCCACGTACAGCGCAGAAATTCATTCGCTGCTCTATTTTCCTCTCGCAGTACCGCTACGATATCTTGTATCGGTCCATAGCTAAGCATGGAAACGCCGATGCGTTGTCCCGCTTGCCTATTGCTAAGGATAGGGCATTCGATTCCTCCGAACTTGCTTGCATGTTCATTGATGCTGAAACCGATGACGTGGTCGAATCGTTTCTGATTGATTTTCGTCGTGTAGCTACAGCCACAGCTGCCGACCCTGTCCTTGCTCCCGTTTTGCGTTTTGTTGCTACGCAACGGCCCTTGTCAAAGTCACGGATCGGCGACCCGTTGGTTCGCCGTTTTTTTTTGCTTACAAGGAGAGACTTTCTGTACGACGTGGTGTTTTGCTGTTGCGTTCTGATAATGATCAGTCCAGGGTCGTGGTACCACGTTCGTTACAGTCCTCTGTCTTACAGCTTCTCCACCAAGGACATTGGGGTATAGTGAGAACGAAATAACTTGCTCGTCAGCACTGTACTTGGTTCGGAATCGATGCCGCGATTACGAATTTGTGCACTTCTTGCATGGTGTGTGCCGAACAGCAATCAGCACCGCCGCGGAAAGTCTTTGCATGGCCAAAAGCCACTTCCCCTTGGCAACGCTTACGTATCGATTTTGCTGGTCCATTTTGGAATGCTCGATGGTTTGTTGTGGTAGATTCATTCAGTAATTTTCCTTTTGTTGTCCGCATGTCTTCCACGACGTCATCTGCCACTGTCCAAGCGTTATCCGCTATCTTTTGCATTGAAGGTCTTCCACAGACTATTGTTTCCAACAATGGCCCACAATTCATGTCCGCAGAATTTCAGTCATTCTGCAAGGCCAATGGTATTCAACATCTGACGTCCGCGCCGTTTTCGCCACAGTCCAACGGTGCCGCTGAACGATTGGTCAGGACTTTCAAGTCACAAATGTTGAAGTTGAAAGAGTCGCATTCTCGGGAGGACGCGTTATTGCTCTTTTTGTCCTCGTATCGCTCTCAGTCCCAAGATGGTCGCTCGCCGGCTGAGTTGCTCCACGGTCGTCGTCATCGAACCTTGATGTCTTTGCTACATCCGCCGCATCATGATCCTGTGCAGCGGCAGACACCTGCTTTTGCTCCAGGCGACGTTGTCTACTATCGCCACTATCAAGGTTCACTGCGTTGGCTCGAAGGGCGCATTCTTCGCTGCCTCGGACGCGCTATGTATCTGGTTTTGGGGGACTCTGGTGAGGCGCGTCGGCATCTCAACCAGCTGCGCCTCTGTCGTCGCACGGAATCTGCCGCTCGCCGTCTGCTTTCAGTGACGGTGCCGTCCGGGCAGCGCCCCAGGGATCCATCTACTGGCTTGCCTCATCCCCTGGTGTTACCGACGCTGCCTTCCATTTTGCCCCATGGCAACGCGACGCCGCCACCGCCGCCGCCGCCGCCTGTTCTTCCGCCGGCGACGCCCGCAGTGGACGCGCCGCTGCAGCCGTCGGGCACCCCCCTGCGTCACGCGCCGCCGATCACTTCCCATGACCAGTTGTCCTCCGACATGGAACTCTTGCCCGCTCCGGACCATATGTCGTCTTCGCCCGTCGGGTGCCCCGTCCCGATGGAGGTCGACCCTTCGGCCCCTCCGGTCTCTCTCCGGGCCCATACACCGCATGTTGGCGTGTACCCCGGACCAGGTTTTCAGGCGTTTCCTAGCTCCCCGCGGTCCGAATGGCAGGGTGCGGGTGGCACAGCCTCGCCTGTTGTTAGGCTACCCACCTCGTCGCATACGTCAACATGGGGTTCTCCCCATGGCGGGCGGAAGCCTTATGCCACAACCGTACGCCGATTTGCGGGGGAGGAATGTGGTGTCACCGCCAGACACCACCCTTTCTATGTGGTAGCCTTTAAATCGGCCGTGGTCCGGTAGTATTCGTCGGACCCGCGTGTCGCCACTGTCAGTGATTGCAGACCGAGCGCCGCCACACGGCGGGTCTAGAGAGACTTCTTCCTAACACTCGACCCAGTTGTACAGCCTACTTTGCTAGCGATGGTTCACTGACTTCTACGCTCTCATTTGCCGAGACGATAGTTACCATAGCCTTCAGCTACGTCATTTGCTACGACCTAGCAAGTTATTATTGATATTGTATCATGTTCTATCAAGAGCGACGTTCACCATTTAATGGATTAAAGTTAACTATTCCACCAGCTACGTCCGTTTTTTCTAAATTCTAATTTCCTTGTCCTGTTCCAGACCTCACGCCAGCCTGCGTGAGCTAAAACGCGTGCCTTTCGGCCTCCCCTAGTAACACGGTGTTGGCTCTCCTGACAACCACAACACGTTTTCGCTGTTTGGGGAGTGACATGCATAACGTTCTAATTTATTATTTCTTTACTAACAACTGTATTACGAAATACATCTCGAGTGAACAGCCTGGTATGAGTGTGCATAGGACACAATATTTCGGCAATCGACCACGTTGCCATTATCAGGTGCGCTAATGTACTGACCGGCGGTCTGGCTGCTCTCGACTAATACTTTCCCCTCTTTGGGGAAGCGTGTGGGGGAGTTTGCAGCCTTGCGGCTTTTACTCCTCTGTGTACTTGTGTGTGTGAATTTATCTGTGATTTTTATGTGTCTGTGAAATGTGATGAATGTTCTGTATTTGACTGGTGCTTGCCAGGGGTTGGCGAGACCATTTTTATTTTTGGGGTGGGAGGAGGATTAGTATTTGGATATAGGGATGTTCGACTTAATCGTCGAAGATCGTCATAGGGCGTTTGTGCTTGTCACGAGACATGTTATACCGGCCTAAGGAGTGGATGAGGTTATTCCCAGATCTGGAAGAGCTCTCGTAGAAAGTCCTTGTCAGATCTTGGAATCTTTCTTTGAGGATGAGATTTCGGCAGCGGTGTGCAGATCATCAGTGGGGAACCCAAGGGGTAGCTGCAGTGCCCTCCTGAAGGCGCGGTTTTGCAGCCTCTGGAGCTGGAGTTTGTCCAGATGCTGCTTTGCCACGTATTCCCAGATGAGGCATGCATATTCCATTACCGGCTGGATCAGGGCCTGGTTTACATTTACTCCTACTGGGCAAGGAAGGGAGCTGCTTGAGTTCAGGATTGGGTATAGGATGGACATTCTGGCGCAGACCTTCCTGTCAACCTCGTCTATGTGGGGTTTCCACGTAAGACGAGAGTCCAAGGTTACGCCAAGGTACTTGGCGGGTCTGCGCCAGGGGAGTTGGGTTCCGTTTTGGTGAAGATGGAGGGAGGGGGCGTTGAGGAGGTTCGCGCCTTCCGAACCTGCGGGTAATCAGCACAGCCTGCGTCTTTTCAGGGTTGATGGTGATGCGCAGCGACGGGCCCAAGTTTCTGTGCCATCTAAAACCCTTTTTAGGCTACAGATGACCAGGTCCTTGTTCGCATTTCTCGTGTCGTCTGCGCACTATGCAGTGTGCACC